>NC_044507.1:12162043-12399543 GCF_902362185.1 Chanos chanos
ATTAAACCAAATGTGTTGTTTCTTTGACGAATGGACTAAACAACTTGGGGAAAGCCCACCATTGTTGAGGAGGCTAGAACTTTCTAAACGTTTGTACAGATATTGTCACATGATTTTATTGTTTCTGAATCCTCATTCAAAATCAGAGGGAAAATGCGCCCCTCTGAGGTTCAAGGGAGGTGCAGGGAGAGAGAGAGAGAGAGAGAGAGAGAGAGAGAGAGAGAGAGAGAGAGAGAGATGCAAAAGTCCCTTACATTCAGAAAAAGACTACATAAAACTACAAATTTTACAGAGGATAATGCCCATTTTCAAACTGTATCCCCCTTTAGGATATACACACACAGAAGACAGAGAGATATTTATTGAGATTTGGTGGACGTTAAAGAATTTTTAAACATGGAAGCTGAAACTGTTAAACACCTCTAGAGGATCTAAATATCTTTGTGTAGTTGTTCAAACTATAGACCATTATAACACGTTGCAGTATTATTATTCTTTTTTACCACAGTTCTAAATTTTTTTTTTCTTTTGCGAATGCATTACATAGTCTTGTAATGTTAACACAGTACCGTAGTGGGGAACTGCTAAAAAAGAGAAGCTTGATATTACCAAGAAGTTTTTCCATCTACGTAATTTAAGAACATCTTGTTGGGCTTATAGCAGCAAACGTTTGCTACCCTTCCAATTAAACTCGTCTGATTTCTGCATTTCGTTCTCATTAAAAAATAGTCGCCCGCTGAGAGGATTTGGGTTGTCCGCCATCTGCAAAAACGTCACGGTCCAACTTAAAATTTACGGGTTCAATCTAGTATTCACAACACTGTATTTCTGAGGATGCGTTATTGAGAAGCGAGGAAACAGGCTACAGCGCCAAAGCCCAGCAGGCACAGGGAGGAGGTGCTCTAATCGTAGAAGAGGAGTTGTTGGCTGTGACTGCTTATGGATTACTGACATACAGTCTCAGACGACGACACAAAAACAGAACAGCGAACTGACTCATTTAACTTTCCAATAGTTTTGTGGGATTTTCATCTGTTTTGACATGCTTCAGCCGTTCCAGTAATTTTGTTTTTTGCTGTGACCGCTGTTTTAAATTGGATTTTGATTTCTACGAAGACTGGGCAACAACTTTCTGCAACAGGTTGATCGCGGCAAAAGACGTATCATGCCTAGCAACAGTGAAAATCTCCGACCAAGACTCTGTGTTCTTGAAAAAGGGGACAATGGCTATGGATTTCATCTCCACGGTGAGAAAGGTAAAACCGGCCAGTTCATACGACTCGTGGAGACAGATTCTCCAGCGGAAAGTTCGGGACTCCGCGCAGGAGACAGACTTGTGTTCGTTAACGGTGAGAACGTGGACAACGAGAGCCATCAACAAGTTGTTTCGCGGATACGAGCCACCATTGGTAAACTCGAGCTTATTGTCGTCGATGTCGACACAGAGCAACTGTTGAAAAAGCACAATATGAAATGCCTAAAAGAATACGTAACGGAGGGCATTCCGGTCCCTGACAGTGAGTCCGTGGACGGGGATATGGAGGAAAATGGAACCCCAAGAGAATCCACCCCTGTTCCCGAGAAAAACGGAGAAATTCATATCACTGTGGAGAAGAAACTCAGTTCCGTCAGTTCCGAGATCAGCTCCGAAAAGGTAAACAGAACTGCTCGCGATGGCAAAAGTGGTCTCCTGTCGCCGGTCTTGTATTAATGCAGTAGCTATACGGGATGCATCACTAAACTAAACCCATGTGGTTTACATATATTACTGTTATCCATAAAGCTCCACATACGCACTACGTGTTTTAAAACAAAGTGTGCAAATAAACAGAAACGTGGGAAGCAAGGTCAGATACTGAACAACTGAACTAAATGCAGCTAAAGCCATTAAACTGAATGCCGATAAGCCGTATCGTAGCTATTACTATTTTTCCCAGCACACGTTTTTTTTTTTAAACATAATCATGTTTGTGCTTTTACAATAGTATATAAGTGATATAGAGAATACGAATATGTCCTTTTCGTGAGTCATCGTTATTAGCGGGGAGTTCAGCATCAGTAGCGGGCCAGGACAGCTGTAGAGGTCGGCTCAAACCCCATTCCTGTGTTATGGAGGATTTGACGGGAGGGCCGTGCAGCGGGTTGATCAGCTGGCAGGACATCTGTGGTGGTTGGATGAGTGGGAGCGAGACGAATAGTTTTCAGAGCGAGAGGGACAAACGGTCGTGCTTTGCCTTGAGTTTGAATTATCCCCTTTGAACTGTGAGATTTATGTAGCACCACAAACCTCAGAAAGGGCCCAAATACACGAAGGAAATAGTTTTCGTGACTGAAACTAGATACTTTGAAGTTCAAAAACTTTTAGAATTCACTTGTATTCAAACATTATGATGATTTAGAAAACATTATCGGTTGTTTTTTGGTGTCCAGCTGGTCTGGGAAAAACAAATACAAATGCATGTAACTTTTTCCCCCGCACACATTCCTGTTTTTCATGTGCTGCCCCCCCCCCTACATTTCTCTGAGTGTGTGGCTTTGGTAATGATTTGCACATTACTCAAGTGTACCGAAAGCTTTAGAGGAAAAGTAGCACTGTGTCCTCCCTATGACAGTCCACATGGTAACCTCCTCTTCTCTTCTCTTCTCTTCTCTTCTCTTCTCTTCTCTTTAACCGCCTTGCCTTATGTCATCTCACTTCTTTGTCTTGTCTTTTCTTGTCTCATCCTGTCTTGTCTTTCTTGCCTGGTTTTGGATCCAGATAGCCCTGAGCTCCAGCTCTGTGTGCTAACACTGCCTCATTATTCTGTACAGAGTCTTCTCTTGGGTGTTTTCAAGTCTGTGTGGGATGCCAACAGCAAATATACAAGATTAGGAAGACCATCACATTGTTAGTGGAGATAAAAGGTGCAGTTAAATGGTTTAGTTTTTAAATGGCTCTAGTAAGCCATCTATATTTTCTACACCAGTAGCACAAGAGTAAACGTTGGCATTATTTATGATTTCATGAAACTGAGATGTGTAATCCTTTAAAATGTTATAAGTCCATGAGAGGTGCTGTTGATAGCACTTCAGTGAAGATGCAAGTTCCTCCCCCTGTGCCCTCATGCAGTGGCCGTAGGTTGGTCAGATGATTTAGGCCTCTACTTTGACCACCTTCAGACGAGAGATCCCAGTGACAAGCTGTAAAACAGGTGCTTGTGTGTAAGGGTTGTAAGAGAGTGAGAACATGGATGCAGAACATATTCTTAAGGTAAGCTGTGTTTTAGGAGAATGTACTTCGTTCCATTGTGTGGAGAGATTGTTTCAGACTATTCTTACACATTCATGCTTTCTTCTTAAAGCGAGAAAATTCTTGACGAGTCAGCAAGGGTGTTGTACCCTACAAAAGACGCATAAGCAAGTATACTCTGTTTTAAAAAAGATGAGTAGGCAACTTTTCGGAAGCAGAAGGAACAGTATTGCTGAGAATCAAAGTCCGCAGTTAGATTCAGGCCAGTCCAAGTGTAACACTACATTATTGAAGATTTCTTATTGTGTCTTTTGTATAGTGAAATATACAACATGTTATGTTTCTGTAATGGCTGTGGAGATGTTCAAAAGAGACTTGCTTGGCTTTTGTTTGTACCTTTCGTGCTGCAGGACGTGCATTTTCAGAGTGTCATTTGTAAACACTGGGGTGTAGTGTGGAGGTCGTAGAGACGAGAAACCTTGGCTTGAATACTGCGGTGTGTTCTTAACACCGCTAATGGTATAATGTTCTGCCGGGTCTGGCACCGCAAAAAATGCCTTCTGTGAGAAAGAATGAAAACGGTTGTGTCTGAGAGAAACAACTCTCCAAGTGAACTAACCAACAACAAAGTTAGCAACTGATCAGAAAGCAAAGAGAGGGGGACGATTATTACCATGGTTACCACCAAGTTGTAAACGATACATGTTCTTTATTGTTTTGTTACTTTGCTCATATTCTTTATGTTGAAATGCTTGAATAGTTTTTTTTTTTCTTTTGCGGAGCGCTTACTTTCAATACCAGATACAGTGATCACAATAGACTAGGTTTCTTAAGCAACTGTTAGCCCAAGGAAGAGTTGGTGATAGCTTTGTGAATAAGGAAAACGAGGGCCGGTATTCTTTCATCTCTCTAGTGCCTTTTTGTTCTTTTATTTTACCTTTGGTCTCAGTCTGTGCTTCCAAACACTTGTTAGAGCAAGAGAGCCTGAACCCTTCAGACCTCTCCCGATTTCTAAAGAGCCTCTCTGAATGCAGGTGGAGAAGGATCATCTGAAAGTTTCTGAATTTTAAGGTCGTAATCATTGTTTCACGGTGAGATTATGGTGTCGGCCTTGACTCACTGCGTGGATGTTTCTGGAAAAGCAACTTCTGAGAACTCTGTTTACTTTTTGAACACAGCTTACCTTTTCATTATTTATTCATTTACTTTCATATTTCATTTGGACGTTTTCCTCTGACGGCGGAAGTCCTCTAACTGCGGTTCTCACAAAGAAAGCCGACATGAACTTGGTTTTTTCCTTTTTGAAGACTGTTTGGACTCTTTTCCTGGTCATTGAATAGATGCTTGGGACTTACGTAAGTCTGTTTTTAAAGGCAAATGACAGGCATGGAGGTGCTCTTTTGTGAGACGCGGCTGAGTGTGACTCTCTAGGTCAGTATCATATCCTTGCATAACTCTCCTATGAGGAAGGCTGGGGACGTCATTCTCCAACTGGCACACAATGAGACAGCCAGGCACTCGGTGAGGTGTTCTGTCAGATACCAGAACTTTGATTGGCCTGTGAGAACTACAGGCATGAAGTCCATAGGCTGGTGTGGCCACACACTCTAGCTTTTCATTTGTCCTTCAAATGATGTCATTTAGGGGAGGAGCTTTTGAGACTTTATATTGAGCTGTTTCCTATGTTAGACTATGCATATGAGGGTGTAGTTTACTGTGTTACCCTCTCCCAGATATGGCCTATAGTATACAGGGCCACTTTACCTTCAGTAAAGCTCTGAGTTGCTCATAGAAACCACAAAGAGATCTGTTGAACCAGGTGGTACATTATACTGCTGAAGTGCAGACAAGAAGGCTACTATTTGAAAACAAAGGCTTTTATAACAATTGAGCTGTATCTATATGTATAGCTAAAATATATGAAACATGTAAAAAAACAAAAAAAAAACAAATAAATATCATGCCACCCATGCTGTCCAGTGCTATCCAGTCTTTCATTTCCCATCTCCTCTATAGTGGGTTCACAGTCCTATAGAGAAAACATATTTCCTGGAGAGTGTGTGTGGGAACACTGTATCTCCCTCAATGTGTGTGTGTGTGTGTGTGTGTGTGTGTGTGTGCAGAGGTACCTCTGGTTGTGCCTGTGAGAAAACGCTCTTCAAAGACAGCGCTGTTTCTATGTAAGAGGATCAAGTCCTGGGGTGGCTGCCAGCAGGGAGACTCAGCAGAGCTTAAGGTGGTTTCCTGTCATTGTTTCTCATGGATGTGCTGTGGCCACACATTCCCAGTTTTCTCTCTGTCTTTAACAGTGTATATTTAAGAGCTGGTCTACAGACAGTTTACTGTGCTCAGATACAGCGCTTAATCATTTGGAGATCATAAACGGCATCGACCTAGGATCAGTGCTTAGGAGCAATGTAGTTTTCTTAGTTAATATTTTATCACTTGAAAATACCTTTATTAAGGTTTTTAACGACTCCATAGTTAAGTAACCTTTTGTTTTATTCAGGTCTTTGTGAGTTTATATTTGTTCTTGTTGGGTGAGTCTTTTGGGAATATTGTGTGTTGTTAAGGTATGTCAGGGGAGAGTGTGTGTGTTTGTGTGTGTTGTTCAGGCATGTTACGGGACCGTGTATGTGTGTGTGTGTGTGTGTGTGTGTGTGTGTGTGTGTGTGCCCGCCCATGTGTGTAAGAATTAGAGAGAGAAACAGTATGCTATGGGAGTAACCCTTCCCTCCTCTGATTGTTGTGCTGTGTTCGTTTGAGGAAATGGTTCACATGCACAAAAAGGAAGCCAGAGTCCCGGGATGCATTGTATTTTAATTTCATGCCTCCGGGTTTTCATGTGTGTGCATGTGTGTTCCCATGAAGTACGGCATGTATGTTTAGTTTCTTGGAAATACTGTTTGGAGTTGACAGCGGTTTAGAAAAACTGTCCCCAGGGCATGCCTTAGATGGATTTTTTTTTTTTTTACCTTGTAAGCATTACTGTGTCCTCATGCTTTGCGGCGAGTTTAAGATAGTTCAGCTACTTATTTAGTTCCGCTCTGTTCTTTCTGAAGCATGGCTGTGTCACTGAGTTACCTCTGTACTGAGGTTAATTGAATCATGGTGTAACAGTGATGGGTTACACTGAGCTGAGGGTGTATGTCTCGTGCCCAGGGTGGAGTTCAAGAAATGCCTTTGGACCTATGAGCACATGATGCTTTGTTAATATAGCTGGTGTATATACGTGTGTGTGTGTGTGGGTGTGTGTGTGTGTGTGTGTGGATGTGTGAGTGAATTTAAGGTGTTTCTCTCCCTCTGTCTCTCTCTCTCTGTCTCTTAGTCATGTGGATGTGGGTAAGTTCTAGAAGAAAAGGCGCAGAGAGGGAGAGTGTCTAGAGGGATCTCAGTGGGGAATCGAGCCAAAATGCTGGTTTCCTTTGTCCTTTTATTTCTCTTCTGGGTTCATAAACTCTGTTTGACAATGAGAGAGAGTTGCGCCCTCCAAGGACAAGGTCTAGAAGGGAAGTCACACTCTGCCAGCCCAAAATAGACGTGCATCTCCACCCAAGACTCTGACGCCGCACTGACCACAACAACACCTTGTTCACATATTTTATATCTGTCGCTCTATTACTATCTATTTCACCACTTAAGCCTGTAACCATTGGGGAACAGTCAGACATTGCCTTTTTATTTATTTATTTATATTTTCACAAAATTTGAAAAGAGGTTTCATTTAAGATCTCACTTCTACAATTGCTAGTGGTTTCTCTACATGTGTCCCAATATATTTCTCCATTTCCGAACAGTGTAGTAACATCCTCTGTTTTATTCTCAAACCAGAGTAGAGGGTCTTGTAGCAATGTTTGTTTTAAAACCTTTCAGGCAAAACAAGGAAGGTTTTTTTTTTTTTTTTTTTTGAAAACAGGAAATGTGATCATATATTTATACAGCTATACTTTCTCTCAGGCTGAATAAGTGTGTGTTCAGCACCTGAGAGACATATGGAAACCCTTCCCCAGTGACAGCCAAATGAGGACAGTGTGTGACCGTCTCTCTCTGTCTGGGGTGGGAGCTGTTTTGAGCAGTGATAGTCTCCTCTCTGTCAGTTTCAGGCCTTCTGTTTCGTCTCAGCTTCGTGGGGTGGGGTGGGGTGGGGGCGGGGAAGGGAGGGGGGGGGGGTTACACGATGTCATTCCTCAGACAGCTGGCTTAGAGTACTATCTGAAAGAAACTCAAAAACATCGATCTCCTCTTCATCCTTCCAGAACATTCCATTGTGTCTTCCAGGGATTGTTTATCATGGGGAGCAGTGTAGCTGCTAAACAGTCAACGCTGAGAATCAAATGGAAAAGATTTTTTGCTATTGACTGAAGCTACAGAATTATGGATCTATGCACATAGTCGTCGCACAAACCTCCAGACAGAAGACACAGAAAAACAGATTTTTCGCTCGCTGGACGCAGTCCACGCATTCTCTCAAATATAGATTTCCCTTGACAAACATGCGCGTTGGTCACGAGAATTTTGACGGTAACTCATGTCTCCGTGTGTGACTTTACAATAGTAACTGGCATTTTCATAAGACCAAAGGTGCTCTGTCTAGCATCATGTTCATTACTGGCTCATTAAAAACGACAGTGATGAGAGAGCTGTGCTCCACAGCTGAGATCAGTGTGTGTCATGTAAAGAGTCATTTTAGGCTCATTCAACACACTGGTTGATCATTTGCGAGACAGGAGGCTGCAGGATACTGGACTTTGGACTTGATCAGTGATGGAAAGTGGCTGTGTGTGTGTGTGTGTATGTGTGTGTGTGTGTGTGGTTCTCTGGAAAATTGAAAATTTGCATGTCACATTCTTCATGCTGTCTATCCAGAACATTCTCACTCAACTGCAGAGCACATTACTACTACAAGATAAGTGATCGCTTTTAAGTAACTGCGAAAATGTCTCCATGGTAACAAATAGCCATATCTATTTTTTTTTTTTCCTCTCCCCTTGGATGTGTCAGGCAAATGAAGTCACCATTCTGGAAACGTTCATAGACTTATTGAAACAGGCACAAGTGCACTTGACTCCTTACGAATAGAAATGAAGCAGCTGTTAATGCCTTTGTCCTTGGCACACTGTGTTTAGCGCCATTGTTTGTTGAGTGATTCCTGCCCGGTCAAATCAGAGCTTTTTTTTTTTTTTTTCATCCTTTTTCAAAGAGCTCCTATTGAAAACCAAGATGCGAGATGACAAACTGACAGGCGTAAATATTGCGCGTGAGTGCACTGACCTTTGGGATTAGATTTTTCTACCGAGCCATTAGACAACCCTCAGGTCTAGATTTTACGCGACTTTCTCTTGAAACGTTTTCTTTTTTTTGTTGTTGTTGTTGTTTGGAAAAGTTGCGGTGTGTATGTGAGTAGTGCAGATATGATGTTGCCTGTTTATTTCTTGTCTAAGCAGATGAGTGTCATTGCGTAGTCAATGACGGAAGACAAAGTTCTAAGATTCTCAAGATATTAAACACTCCAGCTAAAGATTAAATTTATTTCAGTGAAACTGAATATTTTGGCACCCAAGTGAGGCTCCATTCCCTTCTCTATGAGATCATTGTTATTTCCATCGAGGGGCAGGGCTTATTCTGGCAGATAGCACAGAAATAGGAGAGTTTATCGGCGTAACTATAACAACAGTTACTATTAGTCAGGCTTTAGTCAACAGTAAGAGAAAACAAAGAAGTGGGCTGTTTTTTTTGTTTTTTTTTAAATTTGGACTGTTAATTATGTAACAGTTGAAGAAAACACTCTTTGTTGAGAGTGAGAGAGTGGTGTTTGAGTTTGTACGCTGGTGTTGTGTTCATCAGCAGAGATGTAATTTGCTTACTCACTGTCACCCTTCTTTATGTGTAGCCATATTTGTGTTTTGTGTGTGTGTGTTTATGTGCGTGTGTGTGTTTGCGTGCGTGTGCGTGCGTGCGTGCGTGTGTTATGTGTTTGTGTGTGTGTGTGTTATGTGTTATGTGTTTGCGTGCATGTGTGTGTGTGTGTGTTATGTGCGCTAGTGTGTGTGTGTGTGTGTTTTGCAACATGTGAGCACAAGTGCAACTGTGCAGCAGGAAGGAAGTTACTGGGCGAAGCCACGGATGACAGTTCTTACTCTCTTCAGTCTTACAAATGATTTTACAACCTCTTACATTACATTTCTTGACTTTTAGAGTTGAATGAAAAGCAACCTCTTACAGTACATTTCTTGACTTGAACAGTTGAGTGAAAAGCAACTTTTAAAAACAATTTATTGATTCAAGAGTGTTTGAGCTGTCATTGTGCACGTTAGCTTTCAGCTTGGTGTCCAATCAACTTTTAACACATGAAGTGAACAGGCCATCTCTGTTGGACCCTAAAGCTCCAGCTTTGATTTGATCATTTACCATCCAGACTCTTATGCGATTGGCTGTCTGCAGAAGTGACTCATCATCATTTTAGTGTTAGCCTGATTTTGCTGTGCTTTGTTAAAGTAGGGTTTTTTTTCATAATCCAACAAGCAAATTAAATTAATGTTGTAAAATCATACATGGCTGAGGGTGTGAGATAACAACAGAGCTTTTTGTTGTTGTTGTTTTTGTTTGTTTTGAGGGGGGGGGGGCAGTGAAACCCAGCTGGCAACCCTCGCTAAACAGTATTAGCACAGGTGCAGGTTTGTTCTTTTTGGCTTGGTCTGACGGAAGACTGTGAAAAGAATTTTTTTGGCTGAAAGTTTCAGATGAGGGAGTATCACCGTTACTCTCAGTCACAGAAACAAATTTGAAACGCTCTGAAAGCTTGTCTTCTGCGAGTCGCTTCCGTGCCGTTCTGCACACGGTCCATTTACTTTGCTTGTTTTCTAAGGCAACATGTTATTAACACTCACCCAGCTGCATTTGTAGTTCATTCAAGTATGACCAGAAATCCTGTCTCTCTAAAACATCACTTAATTTTGTTGTAGACTAAATCTTTAGACTGAATAGCTTATGATGATAATGGTGATAATGGTTCAGTGAATTCAGCAATAATGAGACTATGGTTATTGAAAGCACATTTCTAACGCTCATATTGACTGTAGACCCTCTCCACATGCCTCTAAGAAAACAACTCAACAGGACACATCATGGACCAGTGAACACGAGGTACATATAATGGAGACTGTCGGCTGAGAATATAATGAATTCACATTACAAACCAGGACGTGCTGTGTTGAAACAAAATTCAAACAACATACAATGTCTTTGTCAGTTTAGCTGTCACACTTTCACTTGAAGGCCACTAGAACTAGGTATGGCAGTTGGTCACAAGACATTTCTTACTTTAAATTTCCTTCAAGAAACTCAACAAGGTCTTTACCGTTGTGAAATAAAAAAAAAACTACAAAATAAGAGCGGGGATGAGTGTGGTGTTTTGTGAGGTGATGAGCGTCTGAGGGTCAGGGTTGGGTTGAGTACACAGGACTCTCTGTGGGAGCGAAGTCCAGTTTCCTCCTGAGGAGACGGACTGGCTTTGTGAGGGCGTAACACATTCCCAAGATTCCGAGATTCCTCCACGACGGCCACACAAGACTTCCTCTGTTGGTACCGATGATGGTGCCTTTTTTAAGCGACGAAACGGTCGACATGGGGGCAACGGTCCCGTCAGAAGAAGTCAGGGCAGGCTTTTGTCAAACTACGGTGTCGTTTGCTCAAATTGTTCATTCATAGGAGAGTTACTGAAGCACACCGCTCCTCTTCCAAACCTCTCACTGTTCCACTGAATCAGTTAAACACCCCTCCGCCTTTAACAAGGAAAGGATGCACTCAGTAAGAGGGAATTACTGGTAACTGAAGGAACTGAAAACCATTGAGGCCAACCAGTGATACAGTCATGCCCTGTGATGAGTTAATGGAGGTCTTGGCACAGAAGCAGTAGTGATTAATACTGAATAACCTCAGTAATAGATAACAATAGTGTGTTGGCTTTGACTCACTGGGCTTTTTATTAGTTTATTGTAGGTCTTGTTTTGCTCCGGCCATCCTTGAAATATCAGTATTGAAGGATACTCAATAAATGGCAACACCCTGACATATCCATAATGGATGTCAGACTGAGCAGTCAGGGATGTGGACTTTGAACCATGCATGTCGCAAATATCCTATCCCATCCCAAAATCCTCCCAGGTTTGTGATAGGATACTATATATGTCTCACTGACTCGTGATCCACATTTCCAATGCTGGTATTGACTGGACACTCCATGTGCTGTTTGTGAGCTCATAATCGTTATGGATACCATGTTAGAGAGTCAGAGAATGATTGGCCAGGAGCATGGTTGAAATGGACACTCTAAAGATTCTCAGGGAAGTAGCTGGTGCATTGAGAGAGTCAAAGCTTCCATTGATTACAGTGAAGCTTTTTTAGTCCCCATTGCACCCCCCCCCCTCCCCCCGCAATGATGTCGTCTCTTTCATTTGAATCTCTTTGATGATTGGCAGCCGTTCCGCTGTGCTTTGCATGTTATTGAGTGATTCTTTCTCGTGGATGGGAACAGTCCTTTGTGTGAAATACACAGTTGGTTAAGAGCATCAGGCAGAAATGAAGCAATGTCACAATTACATGGCGGGAAAAGGAAACAGTGAAACCGCGGTAACCGCTGCTGTTTAGGGAGGAGTTGCCACACACCACAGCCACAATCCCACAGAGATCATTTCTCCTGATGTCAGTATTCAGCAGTAACACCGAGCACATGTAAGAATAGAGCAGCCTCAGAGAACCTCCCGTCTGTTTGAAACTTACATGTAAAGTTGCTCTCTGTATAAGTTCTCCATCAGGCATCGTATAAATATAACACACGAAAGAGTTTCAGTCGCTGTTACAACTCAGACAGATCCTTCCTTGTCTCACCTAGCTTATCACCTTGATCTGATTAGATAGAGTACAGGAAGCGTCCGATAGCTTTTAAATCTGTCCTTAGTCTCAAACGCTACTGAATCTGACAGTATTTTTATCACATCGGTCTGATAGAGACCTATGACATTTAATGTGACCTCTCACAAAGTCTCTGCTTTACATTACGAAAACACACACTTTTTGCAGAGTATACACTGCCGCTACGCATGGTATTGTGTTGTTTTTTGTTTTAGTTGTACGTAATAATAACATGTTATTATACGTTACGTATTCCAAAAAACCCCACATCATTACAGAACCACTTCAACGTGTTTGTACCACAGTAAAGACAGACTGTGGCTCCCTTTAATGTTGGAAGATTTCCCTTCGTGTTAGAATTCGTTGGTAGGCGCATATTGTTCTCATCTTTAAATTAGGTATAAAGTGTGCGGTCTGGTCTGAGCATGCACATCACTCAACAGGATTAGTTGGGCCTTCTTTGTGAGGGAGGTGCCCGGGTTGAATGAGGATGCAGGATGAATGGTATTGAAAGAGAAGTGTCTGATTAGACCACTGCTAATGGGGATCGCTACGTGTACAGGGGACTCGGGCGTAATCACGACTCTTTATTCTGTTCACCGAGGACACCGCATGTCAGATTAGCTGCAAAAGAGCCAGACATATGCCCATGCACATGCACACACACTCAGACACACAGCTACACCCACATACATGGGCGCGCGCACACACACACGGACACACACACACACACACTCCCTGGGCTTTCTAAAATGACGCATGTGAACTAGCAGATGCGTTTATTTGGTGAATCCACACTCACCTGTTGCTGTGCTGGATTCTGATTGGGCGTGGCAGCGTAGCTGTTGTTGTCTCGGAGTCTGATTGGGCGTGAGAGGCGTTCCGCGATATTCCACTCTAGGCAGAGCTGTTCCCAAGAGCGGGAAGCAGGTGGGGTCGTCAGGAAAGAGCTGTGTTCCTGGACTTGTGTGTGTGTGTGGGTGTGTGTATGTGTGTGTATGTGTGTTTGGGCGTGTGTGTGCGGTAGAGGAAGAGGAAGGTTTTGGTCTTGTGTGAGAGAAATGCGTGTTGAGCAGGAGAAGTCTGGGTTTTTCTAAAACAAAAGCTGCGGCCGTCTTACGACTGAAGACTGATTGGAACAGGGGACCCTCCCTGCTCTGACTGCTCAGCCATTCAAAGCCCCCGTCCAGCATATTTCCTGCAGGGCACCGCTTTGCTACATTATTGATATCTTCCTGTTAATTAATGAAACGCTCCAGTAATGAATGACTAAGTGACCACACCACCCCAGTCCAATTCTTCTGCCCCCATTTGGGAATAGGGAGGGTGGTAGTTCACCACTGAGCTTTGAGGGCCTGTGTTACTGACCTAACCTGTCATAAATTCATTCAGACTTTCTTTATTCTTTATTTCATCTGCTCCACTTTATGAGTTCTTTGGCGGCGTGTACAGTTCTGTAAATACTCGGAAGAATGTACCCGAATAGACGCCCACTCAAACTCGATAGCATTGCGTAACAGTACGCACGCTGCTAAATTTGGCGTCTGGTGCTTTACTCACTGTAAATGGTGGAACCTCTTGTTAAAAGGTCCTCTATAAAAAGTACTCACTTGTGTTAGCTGACACATACAGGAAGGGTGTTTTTCTTTCCTGAATGATGACAATGTGGTAACGACACACCGTCCCCGCACAAGAAGGGGTGCAGGAATGTGTGTGTTGTGTGCGTACTCTGTTTGTGTGTGTGTGTGTGTGTGTGTGTGTGTGTGTGTGTGTGTGTGTGACCTCACCCAGCGCCACTGTCCATAGTTCCTAACCCCAGAGAACAAAAGAAGGGCAGGAAGTGTCTCTCTGGCCAGAGAACTCTGCCCTCTCATCCTTTTGCATTACTCCTCTGTTATCTATCTTATCCCTCTCTCTCTCTCTCTCTCTCTCTCTTTTTTGCTGTGTCTCCTACTTCTTCGTCTCCTGGGACCATTTTGTCGTGTGCTCCTCCTCAGGAATGAAAGGAGGAAGCTTAAGTCATGTCATGTTCCGCTAATCTGAACAAAAATGTCCTCACAGAATACCTGAGGTTCATTTTAATTTTTAATCTTTCCCAAGATAATTTTTCTGTTTTTATTTTTAGTTGTTTTTTCATATCAGTGTCAACAACTGTCGTCAGTCCAGCTGACCTTTTTTAAGGAGGTAGAGGTCCATGGAAACTTCTGTGCTCAGGACAAACATGGTGCATGAACCATGTAATAATCTGAGATTCCGAGAAAGTACGTGTTGGTCTCAGACGTTTCACCAGAGGTTGATTTGTTTATTTTGGCAGGAAAACAAACGTCTGTGGCTCCTCGCTGCTGAACATGTGACTCAAACAGAAAGAAATGCTGACGACAGCTATCCATGAACACTAACTGCATCTTCCCTGAGGCTCTTCTGAAGAAATACAGACGCTGTTTTGTAGAATCGGATTAATTATTAGTTGGTCAGTTATAGAGTCAGTAATCGGTTAGGTATTTATTGATTTCTTAGGGTTTTTGTTTTGTTTGGTTTTTTTTTATAATTGGTTGGTTGTATGTTAATCAGTTGATTGGTTCGTGACTGAGTGGTTGATTGATTTGATTGATGAGTTTGATCTCTTTCCTCAGGACTTTAAGAGTGAGCCACGGCCACGCCTGTGTGTGATTAGGAAGGGCTCTAACGGCTATGGCTTCAACCTGCACAGCGAGAAGGCTCGACCTGGTCAGTACATCCGGGCCGTGGACGAGGACTCACCAGCCGAACGGGCCGGGCTTCAACCCAAAGACAAAATTGTACAGGTACTGATATAACCTTCATGATCCTCGTACACATAGTTCACATGGGATCAGGCAAGTGGGAAATTTCCTCTCTGGTTCAAGGGCAGGGAGTTTAAAATTCTAGTCTAGATATTGACAACATACTGGCTGTAACATTGCTTCATCTTTATAGAAACTATATGCGTTGATCATTATAGATACAGAAGTGAAGAACGCACCATGGAAATCTTTAGATCAAAACCATGCACAACAACATGCTTTTGAAGAAGTTTGCCTAAGCCAAGTAAGGATGTAGTCTTAGTACAGTGTTAGTCTGTGAGGGGTTTTGTCACATCTGTCTCCCAAAAGGAAAGACTGAGTCATTGTCTTTCCCATCCTGTTTCAACAAAGCGGCCCATCACATGATGATGGAATTTGGGCTGCAACTGGATGGGAATCTGATGGAGAAGGTGTTGTCTTGAGCAATGGAACTTCACCTTGATGCCAAAAGAATGCGCGAACATTCCATGGAATGTTTTCGTGTTCTAAGAATCAGTTCAGTTGCACTGGTTGCTTCCCTTAGAAGCTGAAATCATTTTTGTTCCTTCTCATTTGCTCTAAGAGCTGGCAAAAAGCACAGAATGCTAACTCATCTCATTCATATTCACTCAACCATATGTTATAGCCGTAGCCATTCTATTCATGCCAATCAAATCAGCTTAAAAGAATCAGTAGCTACAAAAAAAATGTTTTTTTTTAATCCAGAACTATTTGCATGTGCACGAGTATGTACTGACTTAAGGAAAGTATTCCAGAATAATTTAAACTCCTTTCTTTCTTTCTTTCTTTCTTTCTTTCTTTCTTTCTTTCTTTCTTTCTTTCTTTCATATGACTGCATGGGATTTGTAATTCTTAATTCTTTCTAGAAGTTTTTCTTGCCAGTCAGATTGACCATCAGACACGGAGGTGAAAGAGAGAGAGAGAGACGGAGTTGGAGTTGGAGTAGGTTTGGGGGGTGATTGGAGAAGGGAGGGGTGTGATTGGAGAAGGGAGGGGTGTGAGGGGTTTTATACCCTAGAGGCCCCACGGCCTCCCACTGAGAGTGTCTCTCTTTCTGTGGAACGGGCAGCTATTGTTACTGCCAAGCACACATTGTTCACTCCGCTCCCTTGGACTGAACTGGCCACCCAGTCCCACCCTATTCTCCCATCATTAACACACACACACACACACACATTCCCAGGGCCCTTCCAGTACTGGGGGATCAGCATCGTAAGGATCACATGTCATAACCACCAGTTCAGATCAGAACCTTTTTTAGTCACGTAATAAGACTCAAATCCACCCAGATAATAGTCTAAGAACTTATTTCATTCCACTGAGAATAATCTCTCCATTGCAGATGTTTTCCAGTTAATGGAAGTTTTAATCTGTCCACTAGCACCTGACTGAATTTCTTTGATTCTAGGAAGTCACGATTTTTAGTATTTTCTTATCAGCAGTCTATGTGTGTGAATGCCTGTACATGAGAGTGAATGTGTGTGTGTGTGTGTGAACAGACACAGGATTTCTCTTCCAGGAACTACAGGAAAGGAGCTTGATAATATTGAAAAACCATCTCTGATAAACACTTAGTCTTTGCATTCTGTTTTGGAACAATGAAGCTGAGGATAAATCTGTCCATACCAGAATAGTCATGCTTGAGAAAGCGTCTGTGTTTGCTGTCAGAGTCAAATCTGATCAGTACTGCAGAGGCTGTCCCCTGTTCACCTTGTTTGTGTATGTTTCAGACTTTACAGGGTGACCTTTAACAACAGGCTCTGTGTGTGTGTACTGACTCTCTCCCCTGTCCATTACTTCATCTATTCCTTTTGTTAGCGTCGGTATTCGGAAAAGACTTTCCATTTTCCTGTTTCTCTCTTCCTGTCAGTGGATACTGTCTTCCTGTAGCAATTCAACATGGGCAACAACTCTGTTTTTCCCAATTCAGTACCTAGAGTTATTCTACTGCTGGGCTTGTGTGTGTGTGTGTGTGTGTGTGTGTGTGTGTGTGTGTTTGTGTGTTTCTTTTTTTTTCTTGCAAGAGTTGTTCTCTCTGTCTCTCTGTGCAGGTGAATGGAGAGGGGAAAAGCATTCAGCTGTATATATCACTGTCTCTCCCTGTCTCTCTGTGCAGGTGAATGGTGTGTCAGTGGAGGGGAAGCAGCATTCAGAAGTGGTTGCGGCCATCAGAGCAGGAGGTGATCAGACGTCTCTGCTGGTGGTGGACCCCGACACAGATGCCTTCTTCAAGAAGTGCCGAGTGATTCCCACCGAGGAGCACCTCACAGGTACAGCTAGGCCTCCCCAAATCTCCTTACACCCACAGGTTCATACAGTCTTCACGCACTTCTCATAGCAGACTGCACATTACAAATTCTAGACTACAGAACAGATTGCAGAATCTGAAACGGGACTAAGTGAAGTGTGTAATTTTAGATTACAGGTGGAGCATAGCCAAATTACAAGATGAAACCTTATTTAAGATTGGGAAGTGAAACTTAGTCAAAGTGAAAAGCACAGTACGGCACTGTCAGTAAGCCAAAAAGGATCAAAAAGAGAACCACCCTCCCTCTCCTGGTCTTGTTTGTCTTTGAATTCCGTACGAGTTCACAGTCTCCCTGAAGCACTGCACGGCGGAGTCCGTTGGATGAGACGTCTTTGACTGTCTCTGAGAGCACGCAGTCCCCGTCCTGCTTTCCATTCAGTTCTGTAAACAGTGTGAGTGCCAGCTTCAGAGCTTGGCTTGGGTCTTCCAGCCATTTGCCAAGGAACACAGACGGAGACAGATGGAGATTCTCAGTGCTCATCTGTTTCCTTTAGTCCTCAGTTGTAGTGCGGCACAAGACGGATGTAGTGCCGCTCTGTGCCTGTAGGGGCCGCCCAGATCTGCGTTTTAGAAAACAGCGGACTAGGCGTGATTGGTGTAACTGTTTGGTTCTCGAGAACTGTCTGTTCTCACCTAAAATTGCAGCGTGGGAAAACACAGAGGAAACACACTGAGGTCTTGTTTCTCAACGGAGTAGCTTCTTCTTCTGTAATCTCGCAATGTTCCTGAAATTTTTAGACAGTCCTGTCCATCAGTTTTAATGCTCTTACATTAACGACTGGCAGGAAACGAGCCAATGATGGCTGTCAGCTACAGTGGGGGAGTAGGAACAGTGTTGCCCTCCATGTCAGGAGCCGGGTTGACTCTAGACAGTCCTGTTTGAGTCTGCCTGTATTTACTCTTTCCCTATTTACCATACAAATCCTACAGTCAATAGCAAAGAAGTCAGTTACTCCATATATAAGAGTCCATTTTAGTATGTATCTCTGTGTTCTGTGAATACATCACTCATATGTAAAGAAGAAGACTAAACGGGGGGAATTGTTTTCATGTTTTCTTCAGTGAGGTAATAAGACACACTTTGAATTCGTCTAAGTGTCAGGACAGTCTCGTAGCTGTGAGGCTTCTCTTTATTTAACTTAAAGGCGCCTGGGAGCTATCATATGTCCACTTTGAGAGAATTAAAGGAGAGATTATACTAAGCCCTGACTGATTCAGCTTAGTCTTTGGAGTAAGTATTCATTTTTAACTCTGTACACAGGATTGTTTAGTAAGTAACCAAGGGGTGAGGTAAGGACAAGGCCGTTGTTTGATCAGCCCTTTAGGGTTACTCTCCCTTCTCTTTCCCTCTGTCTCTTTTTCTGAACTTGGCTAAACTTGGATCACAGTTCAAAGTCAAGCACGCTCAACAGGGGCTGAATTCCATTTGGCTGTTGTCAAGGTTACTGCACCGCACTCACATGAGCACCTGATCACACACTTACACCCGCACTCCTCCTCTCTCCCCCCCCTGCTTGTCACCAGTTTGGACGGCACTTTTGTTTGGTTTCCAAGGTGCTGGTTTTGAAGTAGTCCTCGATCCGTAGCGGTGCCGAGACTGAAGAGGTACTTTGTGGGAGTGTAAATAGAAGGCAACAGAAAGACCAGGCTCAACACAGAGTTATACACACGCCCGCACACACACATATATATACACACACTGGGACAGAGGAACGGGGCTACCTTTACGCAAACACACCTTATCTTTGTCTGTCTGTCGTTCCTGCCGCTCATCCTCAACTCTAACAGAGACTAAAAAAGACAAAGAGAAAGAGAGAGAGGGAGAGAGAGGGAGGGAAAGGAAGTCAAACATGGAAGGTAAGAATCTTAGGATACGTAGTTTTACCGGACACTGAACTCCCCTGAAAAAAGTCCATCAGTTTTCCAGCTTCCATCTGTGAAGTCATCCTAAAGAGGAATTTAATTCAGAAGAGATTTTGGTGCACCGATAAGGAGTTCTGCCTTTTAAGCGAAGTCATGCACGTTTGAACTCTTCTGTATTGGTCTGAAGTGAGCAGTTTGGAGCTGTGTTCACCGAGGAGTGTGGGACACAGAGGAAGGGGAGGGGACGGACAGGGGTCTGAGGGGATCACCTCGAGAGACGAACTTTATCTGAATAATGGATGAACTGCATACCTGTGGTATGGAGGAGAGGAGGTGCTAGCACACTGCAACCTGAGATGCTAAACATATGCACACAGACACCCAGGCCACTCTCCTAATCAACAGTTCACTTAACACAGCATTCTTACTGTGGTAGTACTGGTGTGACTGAAGGTGTCGGTTTCAGTGGTTATAGCGGGGGAAGGTTTTTGTCAACCGGAATTCATGGAAAAAAAAAAAAGACTTAGAGGTTGACTAAGTTGGTCCAGAATTTATGACTGATCTGTGCTCATTGTCTTCACTCTGCAGGACCCTTGCCTGAGCCTGTTGCCAACGGCGACGGAGACATGGACAAGAAGGTAAGAGCCTGAGCTGAAATGCAGAGAAACAAATTCAGATGGAAAAAAAAAAGACAGAAATGATGAAATGGAAATGTTATTTATGGAGAAATTATGTGACAATGTCTCTTTGAAGTGTAACACAGATTTGAGAAGTTGTTTTTTTTTTTTTTTTTTAAATGGATGGATTTGGAAAACTTCAAAGAAAAAGAAATGTATTCAGAAAAATCCACCTCTACCAAAAACCAGACTACATGTATTAAGTGGTTGTCAAAAATGAAAGTGAGCTAAATACTTAGAACCACAAGCTCCACTCTTCTGTCTTTAAGACTGTTCGGTTTTCATTTGTCAGCAGTGTTGAATTATTCTCTCTGCCTGTCTCTCCCTCGCTGTCTCCCTGTTTCACATCAGGCAGAGTCTGCTTTGTTGCTCATTTTAAAGTGTTAAATCCTATCGTGCCCTAGTGTCTAAACTGTATGACTGGGGATAAACCACAAATGTAACGTTTTATTAAGAGCTGTTAGACTCATTAAGATGTTCTCAAGATTTGTAATCTATAACTCAGGCCGAATTAAAGTTCTGTGTGCAAGGCAGCGGGAGTCGGTGACGCTTCAACCGCTTTGAGAGATTGCAGGCCACACACACACACACACAAGCTCAGAGTGATCCATGTTATGCCCTCTGAATGTGCACACACACACACACACACACACACAAGCCTCCAGTCTCTGTTTAACGCTCATCTACGTCAAACACAAATTCACTGTGTGTGTGTGTGTGTCTGTGTGTGTGCTCTTTAACACTACAGTACAGGTTTGACAATAGGCAGTAGGTAGGCTGCTGGGTAATCCATCTGAACAGGAGTTTAAGAGGTTAGAGACAAAACCGCAGAGACAAAGCAGAGCTGCAGTGATGTTTGATGAGTGACATGGGAAGAGAGAGAAAGACAGGGACGGACAGAAAATCTTTGTTTGATAATGCCCAAAGCTCTATAGACATACACAATGAGGCATCTCTCACACACACACAGGCACACAGACACGCACGCATGCACACGCACAGACTGAGCAGGAAGTTCCCCGTGTGCTCTCTCTGATCAGGAATACTGTAGAAGTGCATACACAAGGCTGCCCCCTGCTGCCTGTGACACAAAACACACTGATCCTGTACACACTGTGACTTTCCGAGAAATTAACTCACATTAATTACCTGCACCAAACTTCACATGCTAGGTAATCCTTTTATGTCTTCTTAAGTCAGACATTCAGAAGCTTTCATTTTATAGCACAACATCTTTTCCATCTTCATTTTGATACAGTAATTGTGTGTATTTAATAGATCTTAAGCAGATGGTTCACTTGTCTCCTACTCTGGCGTGTGTCCAACAGGTCAATGGAAAGGTGTCCCAAGAGGCAGAGCCCAAGGTGTCAGTCAGCCCATCTCCGTCCAATGCCTCATCCAATGCCTCAATCTCGACCACGCCCACTGTGACCCCGCCTCCAGAGGTCAGACTTGAGACAGGGCTTTGTCAGCCAGAACATCGAATATATTGTAGAAGAGAATTGCGTTTTTTTTCTATTACTGTATTTCTCTTCTCATAATGAGACCAACTTCCAAAAGAGACTATCCCAGATTCTTCTTTTAATTTCACGCCGTCCTAACTCTTTCGTTTCTGTCTTTCTTTGTTCTTTCTTGCTCTTTTCTCTCTCTCTCTCTTTCTCTCAGACGGCAGAGCAGTCCATCGTCGAGGCGATCCCCGCTCTGAATCTGTCGCTGCAGCAGGTGAAGGAGCGCGCTCATCAGAAACGCTCCAACAAACGAGCTCCACCCATGGACTGGAGCAAGAAAAACGAACTGTTCAGTAACCTATAGGTGACACAAACACGTACACACACACACGCCTGGAAACATCTGGAAACCCCCTGAGTATTCTTAGATACTTATAAACCTCAGCTGGAGAAAGGGGCATTCTATCCCCCTGTGTTTTTTTTTAGTGTCTTTTTTCAGTCAAGTTTGAACCAGCGCCATCTTATCTATGGATGAGATTAAATACACTAGTATGTGTAATATATTCAGATTTATATTGTATTCAATATGTTATAATTGAAGTACTAACACCAATTAGATGGATTAGCTATGGAGAATAAACAGAAATATAAATGATATTAAAACTGTGATGTATAAAAAAAGAAACATTTAATTACTCCATTCCGTGTGTGTATGCGAAGAGACAGAGATTTTGAGCAGGCACGTTAAACCTGTGAGTGTGAGATGTGTGTGTTTGTATGTCCCTGCTGGTCAGAGAGCCCTGTGCCTGGAGGGATACAGGGAAATTTTTTTCTCCGCGTCCTAACCACTCCTCTAATTTAAATACGAGTTTCTGTGTTCTAAAATGCATTTCAACAATCTCTGTATTGAACTTTAACTATTCGTCCAGTAACATCTCACTGTTTGTATTATTATGTTGATGGACCAACGTTAGACTGCTGAGATTTCAAACACAGATGTGAATGCCAACCAGTGAGACTGCCATAGTGTAGTCATTGATGTGTAATCTTTGGCTAAGAGCACAATAACCACTTGAGAGGGCACGCTAAGCTTTAAAAGAAGTAACACAGAAAAGTGAGCCAAGGTTTCTACGGATTAAACCAGAGTAAACATTCTATGGTTTCCATGTCAGATTTCATAGATTCTTTTAGAACTTTGCCGTCCTCTTCCTGTGGAACGGTGGTGAGTGAAAGATTCTGAGTGACGTCACCTTCTTTGATTTGTTAATGATGTGTCACATTTCAAAGAATTCCAGCTTTCAGAGCTATTTTACATATATTTAATGATGTTAATATATGTCCAATGGTCCAATGTAGTCTCATAGAAACACCTGTGGCTTTTGTTTTGGAATTTTGATTTTCAGTGCTGTTGTGCTGAGACAGTCACTGCGATCTTTGTCTTACTGCATTTCTGACCACTGTCTTTATGTTGTATGTGTATTGCGCTTGTGCGCATGTGTGGATGTGTTTTTGTTGTTCTATACTATAATAAATTTTAGATCACAATATGTCTTACTTTCAACGTTTTTGGCTCTAATTGTTTTACATTCAGTCCAGCTGTTATTCTCTAATATTCGCCATTGTCACCAGAATCTATTGTAATAACGACATTACTCAAAACAGTCGCTAATGTGACGTCGAATAAACAAATACTTGTAAAAATATGTTTTAAATGAGGGTGTAGTTGCACTTAAAGAGGAAGACTTTGTGGTACAAGAGGTTAAATTCATTTAATAGAAACAGTAAACAAAAGAGGGCGCATTGTGAGAGCGTAAAGAAGAAGACAAACAGTGACGGGTGTGAGATTAAACCCAATCTCCCAGATGAATAATCCTTCATTATGACAGGTCCTGGTGGAAAAAAAAGGGTTTTCTGTGTCATGTGAGAACCCAGAATGACGCCATCTGATTCAAGGGCAAATTATACGACAAGGAAACGACTCCAGCATCACCACTTCGGTCTCATGAAAAACAGGAAAGGCAAAACGATCAAAGACAGTGTACGATGTGAAGTTTCACCCTTTTCAGCGGTGGAAATTTTCCATGTGGTGTCAAAGCATAAAGAGGAAAATGTGAGATTTTAGTATCAAAAGTGTGTCCTCTCATTAGTTTAGCTGCATGTGTGAGGAGACTCCAGTTAACATCTGCAATTATTAAAACATCTGAGGGAAAACAAATAATAATAATATTATACACAAGGCTTTGGTAGAACACACAGTTTTTGCTCCCCAACAATCACATATATGTGTGATATACAATATACATATTCTGATAAACTGATTTAAATACTACTTTTAACTGATCTAAATTGAGTTGAAACAATTCCAGAAAAAAAAAAAAAATAAAGTGTTTATAATTGCCTCTTAAATGTCCCTGTCTGCTGTCAACTGTACACACACTGTCCTTGTCATTCAAAATGGACAGTAAGGAATCGGTGCAGATTCTGTGTTCATTAGTGAAACAACTTCACTTCCCTTTGTTAAAATATCATTGTTTACAATATCATACTTGTACATACTGGTTTTACACATACAGTTTAATAAAAAAAATGTCAGTCATGGTGTATCTCGTCTGCAGAAACGCACTCATTTCCAAAAAATACTATTTTTTTTTTCTGTTATTAAACAGCCCAATGGTGCCCAGGCTCTTCTCTGAAACAAACCATCTCTCAATGAAAAGACCGTCAGGTCACCCAATAGAAAACTCATTTAAAGTTCATAGCAAAGATATAAAATTTGAAATGTCTGGAAAATATAAACAAAAACAGCATTAATACAACAGTCTTTTCAAATATATTGCTGTTTGTGGAATGATTCTTCCAAGTGCACTGCCATGAAGTCACCCATCTGATCTCCTCTCAGCTGTCAGAGTTTGCCTTTCTGCTTTGTGTTTTGGGCCCTATGTGAATACTCCATGGTATTAATTTAACATTTTAAAAACCGCACAGAAAATGGCAAGAGAGCATCAGTCACAGGTCTAATAAATGTGAGCGTGTTGACCAGCAAGATCTGAGTCAAGAGCTCAAGTTTGCGAGAGTTACACAGAGAGAAAGAGAGCGAAAGAGTGAGAGAGAGAGAGAGAGAGAGAGAGAGAGAGTGAGAGAGAGAGAGAGAGAAATAGTGAGAGGTGGAGGGGTTGCTAATGGGTCAGAGGTAAAACATGTAAGGTCAGCACAGTTAAGTTTAAGTGCTTCAAAAGAGAGGGTTAAGGAGAGGTCGGAGAACTGTAGTTTTAAGGGCTGTAAAAACCCTTCCTTAAAAAGTTAATCTCGCAGTAGGATTCTTCTCCAGACCCCCAGATCATAATGTCTCTTCTGTTTGACAAAGCCAAGCTCAGTCTCCTCTGGCAGTGCAGAGAGAAAAACTGCTGTGTTTCACTGGTCTGCTGTCCCGTGTCCTCTCTCTCTCTTTATGGAGTGTGTGGCCCACAGTGTGAGGAAGATGAAGGTTAGTCCAGCATGGCATCTAATTGGTCGGCCAGATCGTCAAACATGTTGCCAATGTCATCTAGAATGTTCCCTGCAGACTTCACGGTCTGGGTGCCACTGTGGGACATAGCAAGCACACATCAGACAGTTGAGTGAGTTCATCAGTGCAGCCGGTGTTGTTTGTGAATCTGGTATTGTGTAAAAACACGTGCGTCTGCCCTAAGTTGTGTGTGTGTGTGTGTGAGAGCGTATGGTGTCACGGTGTGTGTGTTCACTCCAGGGGATGATTCTATAAGCATACCGCTGAGTAAAGTTCACTGCGCACAGGCATATCCCGCACAGCATAAAAGCATGTGGCTGGTTAAATATTCATTCCAACAATGACAAAAACCAAAAACACAGGACAAATGTATTCAAGTGTCTCCTGTCTTTTCTCTTCCGTATTGGATTAGTACAGGTGAGTAGCCTCGTATTATAAAGAGGTTAAAAATAGATGTAAAACTATGTGTGCATGTGTCCGAGTTTGAGTTTAATGAGTATGTATTTCTATTACTATGCATATGTATGAGTGTGTGTGTGTGTGTTTCTGTTACTCTTACCCCTCTGCAATGTCTTCCAGAGTGAGTTTTCTCTCTACGGCCTTCAGCGCTTCCTCCAGAGATGAGCTGGTTTGCTCTAGTCTCTTCTGCACTAGCACCGTCTGCACACCTGGGCCTGGTCCAGCCACACTTGCCTGGGACTTTCCTGAGTTCACAGGCTGAATCAGAGGCACTGCCGGTGGCGAGCACAGGACAGGAGGTGAGGGCGGGGGAGCAGCAAAAGCCAAACTCTGCACCACATTGAGTGTCAGGCCTGTTTCACCAAGCAACAGAAGAGACAAATTTGGCATCAGCAATTTGTAGAGACAAGTATAAATAATTGCCAACTCTGGAATTTTCTACTCTGAGTCTGTATTGATTCATCCGACGCAATTTACAAACAGAGCATTCAGTCTGAAATGTACATTAATGTAAGTTACTGAGTCAATGACACAGAACTAAACTAAACATGCAGCTCACGTCTAAATACCACATACAGTGTGTGGGTGTTTTGTACCTGTGGTCGGGGAGCTATGGGTGGTTTTGGAAGGTGATGGAGGTTTCAGTGGACTGGCGGGTTTTGGTGTTACCGGGGGTGGTGGTGGTTTTGAAAGTTGGAGTCCACTCGGTTCCACACACGGCAGCGTCATATCAGTCTCACTGATACGGAGGCTCACACTGTTCTGGTTCCTCTGGGCCGGAACCGTCTGGTTTTCTTCGTCGCTGACGGGTGTGGTAGGTGATGTTTGCTCTTTCTCTTTGGGTTTATGTCGCCTCTTTACCGTGTCTGACTCTTTCAGGTTAAACTCTGGGACCTCCTGGGCTTTAGCCGGTTTAGCCGGTTTCTCTAGCGCATCCCCGGCGCTGTCTGGTTTGAGTGGGCCGCTGGTCTTGGGTCGCTGTTTGATGGTGAGGTTTCCTTCCTCTGCGAAAGGGATGCACTCACTGGAGCTGTTTTGGGGCGATCCTGAGCCATCTAACCCAGAATTCTTGGGTTCTTCTTCCTCAGAATCGGACTTCACGGCTCGGTCCGGATCGCGCGGTGACTTGACCTCGGGCTCGCTCTCGCTCATCCCTCTCCTCCTTAGCCCCTCGGTGGAGGTGCACGAGGAGGACACGCAGGTCTCCTGGTGGAGCACCACTTTGGGGCCCGTTAGGCTGCTTTCAAGGGAAGCTGCGATGCTCTTCACGCTTCCGGGACTAACAGTCTCCACTTCGCCTGCAGGGGGCGACGTTTGTTCCGCCGCCTCTTCGCTTGTTGTGGTGGTGGTGCTGACAGAGCTGAGGCGTTTGGGAGGGGGCGGAGGGGGTCCCTTGCGACGGGTACGGACGGCGAAGGATTGGCTGCGGTTGACGGACTGATCCGGCGCGGACTGTAGCCGGGCCAGCTGGTTTCTGCCCGGCCGACGGCTCAGCGTCGCGTAGGAGGGCAGCGCTCCGGCAGACGGAGTCGACTCTTCGTCCTCCTCTTCATCGGGTTCTCCGTCCGACAGGGCGTAGCGGGTCAGGCTCTGCGTGCGTTTCTTATGCACGTTTGCTGAGCTTCGTTCCAATGTGGTGCTCCCACAGTGAGAGTGCAGGTAGCTGAAGTTCTTTTGGGCTGGTGAACCATGTGGGGAGGGAACCAGAGACCCGGGTTTGGGTTTTGCGGGCACTGGCGGATACTTAAAGCCAGGTAAGGAATTTACGGGTAGCGGACGCTGGTCGTGGCCCTCTGGAATGTTCCGCTCCTTAACGGGGCTGTTGTCGGAGCTGGCCAAGCTCTCCCGGGAGTGGCTGTGAGAGGTGGGCGTGGACAAAGGCGTGATGGGAGGTTCCTGAGAGCGTCCGGAGCCTCGGGACCTGGCGTCGATGCTTTCCTGGCTGACCGACATCCCCATGGCGCTCTTGATGACCAGGCCATCCTGATAATGAGTAGACATGGCCGTCTGAAGCTCAGTGCTCAATTCGCTGTCCTGGAAGCTGAGCATTTTGGGTGTGTGGGGGGATGGGAGATCTGCTCCACTACCCTCAGGTGGTTCGATGGCGAGCAGGTCCAGAGAGGCGGGGGCTTTGCGGCGTAGCGTCCCCTGTCCTGACTCTGCTTGCAGCTGAGCCTTGTGGATGTCACACAGCTTCTTCACTGCTAACATGAGCTTTTTCTGATGGCCTGAGAGGGAGACACACAAACACAATCTCAACATGGTCCCCATTTATGTCCATACACTCTCTGCTCAGAGCCAGGCCTCATGTTTTCCAGGTGGATGTATTTTTCAGCTAGACCAAGTCTACGGGGTTATTATGCATTACATTTACCTCCTGGCATTTCTAACCAATTTCTCTCATATGTTATTTCAGTTGACCAATCCTAGGTTAAAGCAAGCCAGTAGTAAGCCTATAGTAGTACAGCCAATATGTAAGAAAGGGTGAGGTTTCCCTTTAACTTTTCTATTTCAGCATACTTTTTGAATCTGTTAGCATTTACATATATTCAAAATAGACAAATGTCACAAACAGACAGATGAATGGACAGAGAGATAATAAAATGATTATCTGTGTAGATTTTTGCTGACCCAGTTTGGTGATGCCAATCTCTTGCAGGTCTTCCCAGGTGAGATCTCTGACAATGCTGATGGAATCATACCCATTCTCAGACAGCTTCTTATGGTACTGAGGCAAACCTATGGCACTCAACCACTCACTCAACCCGGCCTGTGAGAGAGAGAGAGAGAGAGAGAGAGAGAGAGAGAGAGAACATGAGAATGATGGGGAGAGAGTGTAAGCCGTGTCAAGCGGGGTGACAGTCACGCTGTTACTCCGGTTTGATTTAAAGGTCATTTAATGCCATTTTAAAGGTCTGTGCTCAACAACCAAACAAAAGGTCTTATTGTTTCCACACAGAGAGAGGGAGCCAGTTTTTTTACAGGAATAAAGTGCTGTCATAAGTGAAAACGAAATGCTCACACGCATGCACAAGCACAGAATCATAACTCACTGGTGTATACTCTGGGAGCCACTCAGGAATGCTCAGGTTGCCAATCTCCAGCGAGATCTTTTTCCGATGACCTGGTTTGGTCACTCCAATAGCAGTCAAATCCTTTTTTTTTCCAGAGGAAAAGAACAGTTTAAACACCTTATAAAGTGACAGAAACACAACATGGCACAGATCTGCCAGATACACTCAGAGTGTAGTGCTTAACCTACAGACTACCATTTCCTGTCATTACAGTGAGCTGATCTGTCTGTACAGTCTTCTGAACTGAATCCTGTACTTTATCACGTCACTACCTGAATCCAAAGACACATCACCATGCCAAGGACTATCCCAGATTAAAGTAACCAAACACAGAGGCTAAAATAATGACAGGGTTTTTTGGGGTTTTTTTGAACAGGCAAGCAGTTTCTGATGACTGATTTAAACACCAAACAAAATGTACCTCTGGGGTCATTCTGCTAATAGTGGGGACATCATATCCTGCGTTAAGGAAATTGGCTGTGTACTGTTCCAGCTGAAACTCACTCAGCCACTGGTAGATCGCCTCTGCATCCTGTCAGAGAGAACAAGACACACTGTTGGCCTAACACACCGGGCACCGAAAAGGGCTCCAATCATTTGGACTTACAGAGAGAGTTCACTGCTTTAAGAGTGAATGTGTTTATTCTCTTCTCTCATCATTCATAACATATCATCTCGTGTGGTGTTTGTACATAAACTCTTGGTTAAATCATTGGTAATATTTCAGTAAATTTAGGTTTCTCTTTAACTGTTTTACTGGCTCTGTTTCATGTCGTATGTTCATTCATTCAGACATTCGGTTCACGCGTTCTTCATACATCCTCTCCCTCTCCCCTTACTCCTCTCTCCTTACTCCTCTCTCCACCGCGTCTACTCACCTTGCCCTCCAGGAGCTGCTGAGGATGTACAAACTGTTGGGAGAAGCCCAGCTCTCCAGCCCTCTGCATGGCTGCCGCCAGTCTACGAGGACCGCCTGAGAACGATCCAGACATACGTGAGTATATATGACAGAACATGATTGTATACGTTCAAAACATTTTCAGATCCGAATGTTAGAAATAAAGCAGAGAAACTAAATCAGAAGACTGCAGTAATTTCACGTAACTTATAAAAATGCATACGCAGCCTAACAGATGTGCCTTTGGTATTACCTGTGGAGTGATCCGGCTGTTTGTTATGGTCCTGTTGTCCTGAGTCACCAGCAGAGGGCGCTGGTTGCTTTAAATGAGAGACAGCCCATAAGCCCAGAGTATGCCACGATTTCCAGCAAAATGTCAATCCAACAACATCGGATAGCCCAACATGACAAAATGTCATAACGATAAAAAGGTGAATTTCATTCTCACAGTATCTGAAACTCTACTGTCAATGCTTCCCACTTTCTTCTGCTTTTAAGTTTGGTCGTGTTTTATCTAAAATATTTAATAATAACTTGTTTGAAAAGGATGAGTTTTCTTCAAAGACAATATATGTATTTCAGAGGTGCAATAGTTACACCACAGGCACTAGCAGCACTTGCAGTAAATCTGACCAAACTGTGGTGAAGTCCCCAGACAGGCAGAGGTGATGCTTGCTGTAGCTGTGTGGGGGCAGTGACTACCTTGCTGTAGCTGTGTGGGGGCAGTGAGTACCTTGCTGGGGTCGGGGTTGGTGCTGGTCTGGTGCAGGCCGTTTGGTGTGTTGTTGCTCTCGGTGCTCTGTCCACTGCCTGCACTACGAGTGCTCCCAACACTGCCTGTACTGCCCACACTGTTCCTGTCTCCAGCTACAGGAGTACAGATCACACACGCGCACGCACACACACACACACACGCACGTGCACACGCGCGCACACACACGCATGCACGCACACACGCACAGACATTCACACACAAACACAAACACACACACACATATATACACACACAGACACAAACACATAAACACACACACACACACGTTCACACACAGACACACAGGACACGGAGAGATGGTGGGAGAGAGAAGAACAGAGAAAGAGACAGAGATCAGGGCATTATTGTTGGGTTCAAATCCAGCCATATACTTCTTCAGTCATTCATCGCAGCCTGACATAACCAGCATGGTGCTACTGCAGCCTTCTCTTAGCACACAACCATGCCAGTGTGGCTGCCGGCCAGACGAGGGCACCAAACAGGCCCTGCCCGCCGTGCCAGGGGTGCGCAGGCCTCTGCCCAAAGCCAGCCGGGGAAGGTTTGAGCGGTGTTTAGCAGGGGGGGGGAGGGAGTCACAGCCATGGGGGGAGGGGGGGGGACAGGGTAGAGAGGCAGGGAGGGTAAGCCTGAGGTGTCGATTTTGAAGGTACTGTGTGCCTTCTACTGCACTGGGTATTTACACAGAACCAGATGGAAAATTCTCCGTCTGTGGTGGCGTCTCCTGGCTTGAGATCAGAGAGTAACACATTTTTAGGGAGGGCAGGTAAATTAGCCAAAACACGGACTGTCGGAAGTCATTATTAATCACCGAACGTCAATGAGGTGTGCAAACCTCTATGAAACTGATTTAACTGGCTGTTCTCATCAGCACAAATGAAAACCGCCCTTTGTTACCCCCTTCCAAGAACAGCAGTACGTAGCAGACGCTCAGAGCAGACAATGAGGCAATTCTCCATCTGGCCATGTGACACTATGACCTACGAAACGGGTTTCCAAAAGCTGGACGTTACAGGACAATGCAGCACTCAGGCACGTGAAGCTGTGTGGAGTGGACTGTGGAGTGTGGAGGGAAGAGGTAGTTACATAAGCAGCGGGACTTTACATTTGCACAGTATCCTCACTAATAGTGAGGGGGAGCTCAGCTGTTCCATAGGGATACTCTTGTTGGCCATACCAGGCACGTCGCAGAGCGGCAGGGAGTGCAGAGGCAGCCACTGAATGTGTAGGTGTGTGTGTGTGTGTGTGTGTGTGTGTGTGTGTGTGTGTGGGGGTAAAGGTGTGTGTCACTCTCCTTACCCTTGCAGGAGTTCCTAAGAACCCAGATGTCCTCGATGGTAGGTATATTGGACTGGGCAAGGCGGTTGGAAGGCCCACCTAAGTGGATACAGACACTGCGTTTGGGAGGTGGGCCTTGCTGCTCAGTGAGGGGGGCGGGGGGTGGTGGAGGCGTGGTTGTGCGTTTCAGTGAACAGGCTGTATATTTCTCATTCAAAGGTTCTGTGCGGAGGGTCGGTCAGGGATTTTGTGTCTGAGTGCATAACATTCAGCTTCATCTTAATGGAACAATACAGTAAATGGTGTGTTTACCTGGGTGTGTGTTTGACTGGTTAGAACGCTGGCTTTACTGGCACCCAGCCTATTGACATGAGCTGGGTTCACATGGGGATGGGGTCACACCGTGTATGCGTGAGTTATACACTTACGTGGAATCTAACTCTACTGGGCGTAGGGCAAACTAAAGGGAGGATTAGCGGCACCATACAGACCATGTGTGTGTGTGTGTGTGTGTACAACTTTGCGGGCTCTAAGCCTATTGGTGTGCAGTGCGTCTGTGTGTGTGTGTGTGTTTGTGTATGTACTTGTGTGAGTGTTCAACTTGTTGAAGTGGGACAGGCTGATATGTGGATTACAGCTGTACAGTGTGTTTGTGCATGTCTGTGTGTGTTTGTGTGTGTGTGTGTGTATACCTGTGTGGCCACTCAGCTCCTTGAATTGGGGCAGGCTGGTGCGTGGATTACAGGTGTACAGTGTGTGCATGTATGTGTGTGTGTGTATGCGTGTGTATATATACCTGTGTGGCCACTCAGCCCGTTGGCATGGGGCAGGGTAAGGTGTGGATTAGGGGCATACAATGTGTAGGAGTCGTCAGTCTGAGGCCCTGTGCTCACGCTGGAGCTGAGAGGGACTCTGGAGAGCAGATGCTGTTGTCTCTGGGTGGGCAAAGAGGCGTGCCGGGACAGGGTGCCCCCTACAGGTGAACACAGATAGCACACGACCAGGAGGTTACGGCAAGCAAATGGGGGTTAGAGATGAACAGGGGTTACATGGTGTAGCAAAAAAAGTGCAACACGAAAGAGACGGGGAGAGGGAAGGATGGAAGGAAGTCAGAGAGAGAACAAGAGAAGAAGGAAGAGAAAGACAGAGAAAGAGAAGAGAGAAAGACAAAGATGCTGAGAGGGACATCTTTGGACAGAGAGGGACATACATGAGGCGGGGGGGGGGGGCAGATAGAGGAAGAGGAACAGATATTGAAAGACAGAGATAAACTAACGCAGGAGCGGGGGGGGGGGGGGGGGGGGTGAACTTACTCAGCTGTTGACAGACAACATCTGTTAGTGTTTTCTTAGCCACAGACAGCTCTTCCTACAGTATTGTAAGCTATAGTTACACAGTGACTCTGCAGGAGTATGCGTGTATGTGTTTTAGTCTCCGCTGCTGTGGAGAGTCCAACGGCCTAATATAAAAAGATAAGATTTTCAAATCCGTCGTTTATTTAAAAGGCTGTGGGCTGAGTGGAATAAGTCACACTCTGTAAAACAGAACACTCCTGGAATAATAAGTGGAGGAAACACTGAAAGGAGCGCTGACGAAATACTGAAAAAGTACTTGTCGAGTCTGTTGTCCCAGCCATGAGCTGTTTACTGTTACCTCGTGAACAAAGACTCTTTCCAGGTGCTTCACGCTGTGTAGAAGTGGCAGGAGTGTTTTAAATGGGTGGATTTGTGTGTGGATCGTTCTCAGCATGTACACACCCATCCCTATTTATACTCTTCAGCTCATGTGGTAAAACGGGCAAGATCCATGTACCTTTATACATGTGAGTCTGTATGTGTATTAGCACACACTGTTAGCATACATTAGCTGACTCATCAAGCTGTTGGTTATTTTCGTTTCTGCTAGTAGCATTCAAACACAGGTATGACGGTTGGCAGAAAGTTACAGCTAGTCTCCAGGGCTTGGAAGCGTGTGTGTACGTTTGCGTCGGGGCCGTTTGTGAGAGTTCTGTGTGCGCCCGGGGGGGCCGAGGAGGAGCTGGTGGAGTCTTCATTTAAAATCAGATTTACGGAGAGTGGTCTTTCCACAACCACTTCACAACGTACACCTTTATCGTGTTTTTTCGATGAATAGAGGGAACCCTTTATGTAAAACCAGTCGAGGTTATGACAAACGGTTCTTCAAAAGCACCCTGGAGAAAACCCTGAGGTCCAGTCATGTCCTTGTCTTTCAGTTATGACTCATGTTTACCATACAAACCTGATCGTCGGCTGATAACTTCCACTATAGATGGGGGGAAGTAGCCCACACGGTCCGTTCCTCTCTGGCTGTCGTGAATGTGTCCTTTCCAACGCCCGTCCATGTGCTGCTCCAGAACCTGATACACAGCCAATCACAGACAAGTCTGTCAGAGCCAACCAATCAATTATTATCCAGGGGGGAACATATTTGATTTGTATTTCTTCCATTTGCATGTTTGTTGTCTGTTTCATGACAAAAGTTGAAAAACATGAATAAGTTACACTGCTCTCAGTGGCAGGAGTGTATGTATTCATAAAACAGAGCATGTATTTACTCATTATACCACCCTATTCATTTTAAGACTTGTATGTGTCACAACAGTGTATCCACAAAAAACCTTCACAGAAGCACATAGAACTGCAACTCTTTTACCTACTCACTCCATAACTGTCATATCTATGTTCGATGTTCTATGTCTCACAGCTACTCACTCCATAACTGTCATATCTCTGTTCTATGTCTCACAGCTACTCACTCCATAACTGTCATATCTATGTTCTATGTCTCACAGCTACTCACCCCATAACTGTCATATCTATGTTCTATGTCTCACAGCTACTCACTCCATAACTGTCATATCTATGTTCTATGTTCTATGTCTCACAGCTACTCACTCCATAACTGTCATATCTATGTTCTATGTTCTATGTCTCACAGCTACTCACTCCATAACTGTCATATCTATGTTCTATGTTCTATGTCTCACAGCTACTCACTCCATAACTGTCATATCTATGTTCTATGTCTCACAGCTACTCACTCCATAACTGTCATATCTATGTTCTATGTCTCACAGCTACTCACTCCATAACTGTCATATCTATGTTCTATGTCTCACAGCTACTCACTCCATAACTGTCATATCTATGTTCTGTGTCTCACAGCTACTCACTCCATAACTGTCATATCTATGTTCTATGTCTCACAGCTACTCGCTCCATAACTGTCGTATCTGTGTTCTATGTTCCATGTCTCACAGCTACTCACTCCATAACTGTCATATCTGCATTATATGTTCTATGTTCTATGTCTCACAGCTACTCGCTCCATAACTGTCATATCTATATTCTATGTTCTATGTCTCACAGCTACTCGCTCCGTAACTGTCGTATCTGTGTTCTATGTTCTATGTCTCACAGCTACTCGCTCCGTAACTGTCGTATCTGTCATCTATGTTCTATATTCTATGTCTCACAGCTACTCACTCCATAACTGCCATATGTATGTTATATGTTCTATGTCTCACAGCTACTCGCTCCGTAACTGTTGTATCTGTGTTCTGTTCTATGTCTCACAGCCACTCACTCCGTAACTGTCATATCTGTGCTCTGTGTTCTATGTCTCACAGCTTTCCTTCTCCGGGTTCTTTGCATTGCACCTTTACTTTGGCCCAGTGCTTTATGTGGAAGCGTGCAGGGAAAAAAGCCAGTCAAAGTGAGTGAGAAAAATGACCCTACGGGGCCTCTGCAGCGTGCTCAAGCAATGGAGCGTACAAGGGAATGCTTCGGCTCAACATGGTGGAGGAGAAAGGGGGGGGGGTACAGCGAGCGGGAAATAAAGGTTTATTTTGCTGACAGATTGAGCGTGCGCTTTGTGTTTGTCATGGAGTTGTCTGTGCAGAACCTGAGTGAGCGAGCGTGCTTGTTATGGCCTGTCTAAGGTAAACTGGGTTCTTTACGCTCAGAGAACCGGCAGAAAGGCGGATCGGCGAGCTCTTTAATTTCCTCACATGCAAAATACGTTACTGAAGGCAATACGTCGGCTTAGAAGCTCACGGAAGTGCATTATGTTTACAATCGAACGTTAAGCGCTATATGTTAGCACAAAGGGGTTATGCATGGAAGACAAACATGCCCTTACACGAATGAATGGGTAGATGCCTATGTATGAGCATAATCACAAACATAAACACGGACACGCACGCATAGAAATGCTGCAAATAAACACCTGTGGAGCCCCACAGCCAGGTTAATGAGAAACAGACCGACAATACAAAATGGAAAACGTGGAAGCCTGGTACAGGCGGGAGAATGTGGGCAAAACACGGCAACCGCCGCCAGGAGAGAAAGAGACATAACAAGAGCAGGCGAGAACGAGGTAAAACTCAAAGTGAGACAAACAAACAACAAGCAGGGAACAAAAAAAAGACAGAAACATCACAGTCAGAAAAGGAAACACAAGCACCACACAAGAGTGGAACGTGCTTGTTCCCAGGGCCGTGCAACTGAAAAACTCAACGTCTTGCTGGTTTGTCTTCCAAACAAATACCAGAACAGTACTGTAGCATGTCTACATTGTCTGATTGAATTAACTGATTGATCTCTCTGCGTCAAGATGCGAGTGAATAAGCTGAAACAGGTGTTGGAGTGCGTGTTTAGAACAAATTGTTCCATTAATTGGTTTGAATTTAAATAAAAGAGCTGCTCGGCTTTGTTTCCGTGGCGCCTACCATTATGACATCACCAGCGCGGATATTGAGGGCGGTGGGATCGTGCAAGTTCCAGTAGTCCTTCAGAGCTCTCACCTGGAGAACACCTGTAGCATCTAAACGTAAACACACACACACACACACACACACACACACACAACGTTACACAAGCGCACACACACACACACACACACATACACACAAACACAAAGTTACACAAACACACAAACATGAACACATGCATTAAAACATACCCTCATTATAAGGACACACACACACACACACACACACACATACACACTAGCACCAGCACTGTCATAACTGTCACTTAACCTAATACAGCCTGCAGTTTGAATCACAGGTTTTCAGTTTTCTCAATACACATTATATTCCAGTGGAAGGAATGTGCTGACCAGTAGGAGACTCTGAGTGTGTGGTAACAGAGTCCACTGTGGCCCAAACACACACTTCATCCCAAACAGACCCCAGTAGTAAACCCGGCAGGAGTTCAAACTCACTACCACACACACGGCTCGGTGGGACTTTGGATCTCATTACTGACAGAGATCACAGGCTACAGTGAGCTGGACTACAGCAGAGATAACACAAACAGTAGAGGTTAGAACACATGTAAACAAAAAAACACACACACACACACACAAACACACAGGCAAGCATGCACACAGAGTTTTCTGGATCTCAGAATAAAGAGAAGAAAGCAGCAGGTCACATAACACTGAAGTTAAGGACAGCTGCTTTTTACATTATATCTAAAACTTCTCTCTGGGCCCTTACAGTCAAACTCAAAAACACACAAGCTCACACACACACACACACACACACACACAAGGGTAGGAAGATGTCTCTCATTTGCGAAGAGAGGAGATTCAACATCAAAGAGGGGGAGTAACACACAGACAGCCCCAAAAGACTAACAAAACCATGACTTACCATAATTTACTGTTCTGGTCACGTTACATTAACTCCAATGTGTGTGCGTGCTAGTGTGTGTGTGTGTGTGTGCGCGTGTGTGTTTGCGCACATGAGAGAGTATGTGTTTGTGAGAGAGAGAGAGAGAGAGGGGTTTTGTAAGGAGCTTTCATGTGTGTGTGTTTGTGTGTGTGTGTGTGTGTGTGTGTGTTTTGACCCATAGCAAGGTCAATGACAGGTTCATACCCACCCCGTAGGAGTTGTTTAATGTCTTTGCTGGCGTGAGAGGTGGTGAACTGATTTACAATGTCCAGGGCTGTCTGGTTGTATGTGTTACGGATGTTCACATCGATTCCGGCCTAAAGACAAACACACAGACGCATTATAATCATCTTACACCGCAGTAACCTCCAGATCTGCTCCAGTGATGACACTTCAATAAAACATCTACATATGAATAGCAGTAAATGAGACAACACACACACACACACACAAACACACACATTCAAAGTCACGAAACATCATTACAAGGCATTTCACTGTACTTGTATGGAAGAGATAAACTGAATGTTTATTCAACGCTAACCCTGTCCACTGTTCAACATATATCTGCATGTACATCCATCTTCACTTCAGAACAGCACAACCCTGTAATGGAGTGTGATTTTGTTCAGAACACGAGATGTGATTGGCAGACTTACGTCTAGCAGCAGTCTCACGACCTCTGTCTTCCCATACAGGGCAGCTTCATGAAGAGCTGTACCAGCTTTCGTGGTTCTGTTGATGTCGATTCCAGCTTTCAGTAGTAGCCTGAGAGAGAGAAAGAGAGAGTGAAAAAAAAAAGTGAATGAAAAGAGGGAAAGAGACTCCAGTAAGATTGAGTGGTCAACACAGGGGAGCTGAGAGAACACAGAGTTCAGATTTAAATTTATGTTTACATGCTCAGATCTATATGTTCACAGGTAGACAAACACGGGAAACACACGCTTACTAATGTTTGTACTATCTCTTATGCACGGACAGATGCACACACATGCAATCATTCTTAAATTCTCTTTTGCGTGCTACACACACAATTCCAGGAATCAGGCAGTCTATCGGAATACTGTAGGGAATGGCACTCTGTTAGGAATGCCAGGCATTTGGAAAGGATTTAAGAGTGTGACAGCAGAAATGTATCCACACACACACACACAGGCGTGCATGCGCGCACGCGCACACGCACACACACACACACAGACAGACACAGACACACACGACTCCCACATATGGCCCCATAAACATTTCCATCTCAAACATCATCTTGGGTGTGTACGTGAGAGAGACAGAGATAATGATGGATGATAGTTGGTAGCTCAACACACTCAGTGTTTGCTGCAAAAGTTTGCTTTTCTAACCCTACCCTTGCAAAAGTGGCTAAAGTTACCAACAGGCACTGATATGTACACAGTGAGAACTGAAACCTATATAGATTACAGATTTAAAAAAAAAAAAAAAACCTGGTCCCAGATCAGTACTCTGTTGTATGGTGCCATAGTAACTGAATGTTACAGCCAGCACGGGGATAACTTGCCAACCCCCACCCTCTCACCCCATAGCCTGCCTGTCCACAGTCCCACTGCCGGGAGACATGAGCTGGGTTTCCGCTGAGTGACTGTCTGGCCATGAAGCCAGCTACATACCTCAGGGCTTTTTCATTTTCCTTCAGCTCTCCCTGACCTGGGAGGAAACCAGTTAAAGTCCAGTGCAAGACATGCCTAAAACCAGTCTGGTGGAGACTGGCCGGCTGGTACCGTCACTGCTGAAAAGTCACAATGAACGTTTGTCATGTCAAAAGTGAAGGATAACTATATCTGCATTGACTGAATAATTTAGTACAAATCATGTAATACGTCACGTGTTTTCCTGAGTTTCCTATGTGTGTGTGTGTGTGTGTGTGTGTGTGGAGAGAAGAATGGAGCATAATAGTTGGAGCAGAGTGTGTGTGACACTCGGAAAGCTGTTTTCGGAAAGTTGTTTGACAGTCCTCAGAAAAATGTTCTACCACACCAAGGCATGAAGTACACTGCATAGTGGGTCTGGGTGTGTGTGGGAGTGTGTAGGTATGCATGTGTGTGTGTGTGCATGTGTGTGTGTGTGCGTGTGCGCGCATTAATGTCTCTCTGTTTTATGTGTGTCAGACTCCATAACCATATCGAATGAGAAGCGTTAAAGAGAAGAGAACTGATCTACTCCCAGAGGCAGAAAGGCAAGATGTGTGTGTCTGTTTCTGTCTGAGAACCGCTGTAATTCACAAATCAGCCAGCACACAATATACTGCTCTCCTGTGACAGACTAATATTTCTTGGCCAGGCGCTTACAGATGCAAACAGGTGGGACCTTTAACACCCGTAACACACACACACACACACACACACACACACACACACACACACACACACACAGACACACAGTTAAAGAAGTAAGAGAGGCAGAGAGATTACCGGATAACGTCCTTGTGGCCGTTACGAGCAGCAAGATGAAGAGGAGTGTTCACACCAGGCTCTGCCGTGTCCCTCCGATCGCCCTCCAACAGAGTCACAATCATATTACTGCTCAACAACAGCTGGGCAACCTGAGACGCAGACAGAGACAGAGAGAGAGAGAGAGAGAGAGAGAGAGAGGGACAGAGAGAGAGGGAGAGAGAGACAGAGAGAGAGAGAGAGAGAGAGAGAGAGGGAAAGAGAGAGAGAGAGAGACATGAGGGGTTGAGTTAAAGAGATGGTGGAAAAGGGACAGAGGGTGAGAGAGGTTCCAAGGTCAAAAAAGTAGATCAGGAAAGTCATCAGAGAATGGGGAAGACAGAGAGAGTGAGTAAGGGATATTGGAGAAGAGGAGGGGTGGAGAAAAAGGGAAGGGTGAAGGGTATGACAGAAGATACACTCGTGCACGCACACACACACACACGCGCACACACACACACACGCACACACACGCGCACACACACACACACGCACACACACACACACACACACACACACACACACACACACACACACACACACACACATACACACACACACACACACACACACACACACGTGTGTGTATGACTTGACTAGTAGTCCTCAGAGGCCACACAGGTGAGAATGAGGTAATGCAGAAGTGACACAGGAATCGTAAACCCTTTAAAACATCTGGTCAACACGTATCTGAAAGCAAGAGGGAGAGAGAGAGAGAGAGAAAGAGAGAGGAGGAGAGAAACAGAGAAAAGGAGAGAGGGAAAGAAAATAGGAGGTAGGAAAATGGCACTGACCAACTGTCATTGCCACACCCTGGCTCCTCAACACAACAGCTGATTTACAAACATGCACACGCAATACACACACACACACACACACACACACACACACACACACACATTCAAAATAACTCAGTGGAAGCTTTCTAAAAATATGCTGGTGAAACTGAAATCAAACCAACTGCTGACCAACTGCTCTGAGAGAGAGTGTTCAACTTTAGCTTCTGCATCAAGGCAGGGCTCATAGACATGTAAAGAAACAGAAAAAGAAAAGAAAAAAAAAAAAGACAGGGCAGACGAGTAGATAAAAAGCAAATAGTGACAATGTTTGAAAAGAGAGTTATTGTTTAACTGTGCAGTCCATCCATGATTAAGTGAATATCTGTTTGCACAGCTGTGGCTGCAGCCACGGAACAATACGGAGCATAGGATGGTGATGTCACAAAGGACAAAATGTTTGGTGGGAGAGGACAGAGTGTGTTTCTCACAACAGATTGATCAAATTCGTTCCAGTCATATCAAGCTAAGAACATGACAAGAAAAGGACATTCTAACCCTCTCTAGGAAAGATCCACTGACCTCAGAGCCAATTCAGGTGATTTCAGCGAATGAACAGATTCATTTGACTCCACACTCCAGTTCCACATTATCCTCCTTCTTTTTCTTTTACTAGAAATCATTTTCTCTCACAGCACAGTGGTGATTCGCTTTCGGGAACACGTTCCGTTTCAGGCTACCTGCAACCTCTTTCACACAAACCAACATCACTAAAATGGGGAATTTGTGGCTACATAAATACTGCATTTAAGTCTATGTGAAGGGGGTATTACATCTTTTTGAAAGCTCACATGAGCTGACTGTGGTTTTTTTCTGCTCACAACTACAGCCTCTCTCATCTGTAGGTGAAGTCAGGAGAAGTCACTGCAGCCTCAAAGAGGAGGGAATGTATGACAGAGCTGTTAACCTGCCCCCACAGACTGACAGTTGACTGGTTAGTCAGGCGGTTGCTGTGGCAACCCTGTAGCAATTTCAAAGGCAAACATTAATAGTCCCAGACGGCACAGACGTAGTATCAGATACTGTAACTGCAGAACCAGTTTTGCCTTTGTGAAAGGGGTTTAAACTGTCAGCGCACACAGATGGTTAGAACGGCTCAGAACTCACCTTAACCCTGCCGAACTCACAGGCCAGGTCTAGAGGTGTCTTCTTAACTTTGTTTACGGTACAGGGATTAGACTGGTGTTGTAGCAGCATCTCAGACTGTATGGAAAACACACACACACACACACACACATTCACAGAAAAAGAGAGAGCTAATTTCTTTTCATGTTCTGTGCACTCTTGAACATTGTGAATCAATCAGCTTAAACCATGTAACATTCACAGAGGATCAAACAAGCACTAAACAATTTGAGTACTTCAGCCTGCGTGTGGATCTCCTCAACTCACTTGCTTTTTCACTTGCTCCTTCTAACACAGGGAAGAAAAGTTAAAGAAAAAAAAAGCATGCATGTACTCTCATGCTGAAAAACACACATACGCAAAAGCCATAGCTTTGGGACATCAGAGGTTTAACATTGATGGTGTAAGGCAGATCGTATTTCATGACATCTAAGCCAGAGAAATGATGTAAGATGTTTCTCAGCACCTGGTGCTGTATCCAAGGACACTATTTTTTTTCTCCTTCCCCAAAACGAGCATTAAGTAAGCACGACAAGGTTCCCTTTAAAACATTCTGGAAGACAGACGTAGACCATTGTGGCCGTTAAAGTAAATATTTGCCTGAGTGAGTTTTTTTTTTTTTTTTCAGTTTCGGTTCTTGTAATGCAAGGGGAACGACATCTGAAACGAGAGAGGTTTGTATTTAAAACTCAAACGTCCTGGTTAAAAAGTTTTTTTTTTTTAAATGTACATGGAATATCCACATTTTCTATGTCATCACTCATCTAACATTTTACAAGCACCAAATTCATATCCCCTCACAGAGGCCTGTCTGTCTGGCATACAGCCTCCATTGTATGTGACCATTTGTTTTCCACTATTTGACTGAGCTAAGCCTCCCTCCCCTCACTCATCACCCTGCACATCTGGGCTGGATGGGGGTGGGCTGGTGTGGGGTGGAGAGGCATGGGGGGGGGGGGGGGGGGGGGGGGGTGACTTTAATACTTGACACAGTGACCAGCTGAAAACCTGATCATCCTGGATCCCCATTTTCCCCCCTAAATCTCTCTCACCACCCCCTAAATCCCGCTAAATCCAATCCTCCCGGTAAATCACGGTCCTATACCAGCCCCCCACCAGTTCTCCCAGTTCCCCTCTGCTCCATTCACAATTCCAACCAGTTGCTTATATTTCTCTGATTACTGACAGACCGCAACTCTCTGGAGTGAGCGCAGGACTCTCCATCCTGTGCTAGTCAGTGTGAAAAAGATAATGTTCAGTGTGAAAGAGATAATGTTTAGTGTGAAAGAGATAATGTTGAGTGGTGGCTACTGACTGAACTAACTGTCATTCAGATTTCATAGGTCAACGGAACCAGTGGCATTTTCTATACCTCAGACAAGAGTATACCACTGACCTGTTAAACTGCATATGTTATGTGTTTTATCCTGCGCCTGAATATTCTACATTGCCAGTCTTTTGTTTGTGCTCTGCACCTCATTAATATGAATCGAGGTCATTTTTAATCGCATTTCGTGAACTGTACAGATACAACAGTGATCAACTACACATGCATAAAGCTTAAAGACTTACTCCTGCATCTGGGAACGCATAGCATATAATCCAAAATGTTATCTTGCTGTTATGTTATGTTATGTTATGTTATGTTATGTTTTAGTTTTTTTTTTTTTGGGGGGGGGGGGGGGGGTTTGAAAGCTTGGAAGACCTGCAGCAGGAATTTCTGGATACCTACCACCTCATAGTGTCCGTACTGGGCGGCCAGGTGAAGAGGGATCTGTCCGTCTTGAGACGCACCGTTGACTGAAGCTCCTGCTCTCAGCAACATAAGAACCGAGTCAGCTTTACCCTGCCAGGCAGCATAGTGGAGCGGCCGCATTCCTTCAGGGGGCGCCAGAGAGGGGGGGAGACAGAGACAGAGACAGAGACAGAGACAGAGACGGAGACAGAGAGACCCTAACAATCAGACATGATCATAGTAAAACAGAGAGAATGTGTGTGTATGATCCTAACCAGCGGTCTGGAGTCAGCTGAGATGTTTTGGGTCAAAGGTTTCTGATTAGCAAACAGACCAGGGGACTACGCTGTGTGTTTGAGTCCGGACATCACGTAACCATGGAAATGAAGCCTGACAGACTATAAACAGATGTGACAGCTCATATGGGTTTTCACTGGCAAAGCTTGCTGCCAGAAGGTATGATCAATATACAAGTCTGAACAGAGAAAAACTTAAAAACATATCAGATCATTTATCAGACAACACGCAGGGTGTGGAAAAAAAAAAACCACATGAATACTTTCTTATTATTTCTGGCTGTCTAAAAGGCTGACTGTTGTTCCACAGAAGTGTCTTTTCTTAGCAATCCGTTGTTATATAAAATTTAATAAAACCTTTTAGACAGAGTAAACCATGGAACAGGAGGGTGATGATCAATTTAGGTCATTTAAAGTTGGAATACAGCTGTTCTGCTTTACGGGTGCACTGATTTATCCCCTAAAGTCACAGTTGTTAGAGCGAGTGCTGGTAAGGCAGTACTCTGACCATTGCTGTCCTTAATATCCACTGTGGCCTGGGCCTCCAGCAGCACCGACAGCAGGTCTGTGGTGCCTGTCAGAGCAGCATGGTGAAGAGCAGAGAACCTAAGAGAAAAAAAAAAAACAGAGAAAGACAGAGTTAGAGAAAGAGAGAGAGAGAGCAAGAGAGTGAGAGAGAGAGAGAGAGAGAGAGAGAGGACATGGATAAAGATTTACTCTAAGTTACAATGGCAGAATTCTGCTTGGAAAAAGAAAAAGAAATAGCTGTCAGAGTTGCACAAGCAAAACATGGCAGGACATTTTCAGGGAATCCCTCCTTGGCTCCGAAGTGACAGAGCATTGAAAGTGTTTAACATGAAGAGGAAAGTCAGGCCTTGATACACAAGGCCCTCAGATGTTGAGTAGATTGTTTTCATGCCAAAGAGCACCACAGCACTCTATTACATTTTTATTATCTACTACTGAGCGCCATGTGTGGTTGTAATGAGAACGGAAAAAAAAAAAAAAAAAACTCAATAAATTTGAATCGGCCACCAAGCCAGCATCCATTTGAAGCAGTGTGTTGGTACAGATGTGGCTCCATGTGAAAATAAAACAGTCACATGATTTAATGATGAAGACACCAGCCCTACGCTTTGGAGACAAAGTCTGATTAAGACCATACTTGGGCAATAGGAAGCGTGTCCTGGGCCCAGACGGCTGAGTCTGCTAGAGAGCTTCAGGGAGGATGACAAATAAAAATGCATTATGTTCGGATGTTGGATGCCGCTTATGTCAGGACACGCCGAATCAAAGCGTGCCTTTCTGAAATGTCGGAGATAGGGCCAGCAAAACACTAGATCTTTCCTTCGAAACCTCCTCTTTTTCTCCAGATTTAGAAATCTCAGACATAAATCTCCAGGAGGGTCCTCCTCCCATGGAGGGTAAGGAGAGGGAATTGCCCGTGGATATCGCTCCCTAAAGATCAGTTGGGAAGGAGGAACCCGTCATTCAAAAGTACAAGCTGGGCCAAAAAACCTAAGAACAGAGACCAAGTGTACCAACTCAAAACGTGCACTACGCTACGCCAGGAGCAGAAACATTTGCTCTCTATTTCTTTTTTTCTTGGCAAGGAGTTCTTACACAACCCAGAATTTGAGGGATTTCAGATCTTAAGACATGCATAGGTGGGCCAGTGAAAGCCTGCAGACAAGAGGAACAGGTAGAGGCAAAAGCTTTTTTTTTTTACCACCCAACTTTAAAGAGGTGTTAAAAAGTGAGACATACATCTAAGAGGTGATCTGAGGCTAGAAATGCTTCTTAAAAGGTGTCTTACGACACATCCTAATGCTTTGTGGGGTAATTCATGACAAGTGACCCATTTTAAGAAAAAAACAGTAGGATTCCTTTAGCATGTCAGTACTGGACAGATGTGGAGGGAACTGAAAGAAAGTTCTTTAAATCTCGTATCCTAAAGCTGATGAACTCCAGTACTCTTAAGTATAGCTCCTATAGCCTCATTGGTACTGACATAGATGAAGACCATATAATTCTCAATAGACTGTTCAATACAGCTCAAAGGGGAACTTGGCACACATCATCCGTCTGGTCTGAGATCATTGTTTTCTCTTCTCTGACACACCTTGCACGCACAAGGAAACACCAAAACAAATCCCACAGTGAAAACAGATGATAAACTGTTTGGAATCTGTATGGGGTTACGAGAGAGAAAAAAAAAATCGTTCATTTCCTGTGAGCGACTGTCTCAGACACACAGACAGGGCTGACCTTTCTTCTTCTCTCTTTCCTGTAAAACATCCACGCGGTTCTGTTGGAGCCGGTGGAGGAGATGTGAGGATGACAAAGCCAAGCAGGTCAAATAAGCGAGTGAAGGTGAGGAGGGGCAAGGTGATAAAAGAGAACGGAAGCGCACCAGACTTAATTAATGCACTGACTAAAACTGATCATTTGAGAGAACAAACCCAGCTGGTGCTGTAGGCAAGAACAGGAGACAGAACTAACACTGAGCCGCTCGGCCATGGAAGTTCCCAGGGCCTCTCTTTACTGCAAAATCACAGCCTGGTGTCAAAGTCACACGCTATGCTGATAAACACACACACACACACACACACACACACACAACATCATGTCATTCTGTATGATGGAAACTCACATACATGTGGAGCAGCTTGACAAGCGTGTGAATCTCTAGTTAACGTTTTTTCAATAGACAATCAGGTCTCTGTAAGAAAAATGATCAGACTGAAGCTCACTTTGTCTAACCAAAGGCCAAAATTGATCAAGGGTCAAAATCTGTCATGTTTAGAAACCTTAACAGTGGGCCATATTTGTGACAGTGAAGTCCTACAGAGCCCCAAAAAATGCTACCTCGTGATAAACAAAAGTATCAAAAACAGCTCATTTACTCTCTATCAATGCACGGGCAGAGTCAGAACATGAAGTCAAGACGTTCCAACACTTCATTTTTCATCAGTATCATAGAGTTCTAATCCACAATATTACAGAACATTCCATGGCACCGCAACAAGAGAGGCAGGTTACGGCAGATAATGTCGAGTCAAGACCGCCCTGGGCTAACTGGCAGGGAGGAGAAGACAGAGGCTGCCTGCCTCCCGGTCTACTACCGCTTAAATTATGGGTGGCACGCAGGGTGTGTTTGGGGGGGGGGGGGTGGCATTCATATTGGGCCCGGGGAAGTTCAGATATGGGGTGTGTCAGGAGAAAAGACACATAGAAAAAAAAGTACAGGGTCACACGTACATGACACACTCCCTCGCTCTATGGTGCATCCGTCTATGTGTGGCCTATCAATTCCCCCTTTTCTCTGTTTTCTTCAACTCTTTCTCTTTCTGAAAACTTTTATCCATATACTTATTGAAAAAAAAAAACCAACTGCATTATTTTTAGAGGTCTTCCATGAGAAAGAGTGAGAGAGAGAGAAAGAGAGAGAGAAAGAATCAATGGTGAATGCAAACAAAAGATGAAGATAGACAGGAGAAGACTCTCATGACCCCAATCCCAAGTCAGGATAACCTCACTCTCTGTTGTTCTCCCTCTCTCTCCATTACCACAGACTGGAACGTCCACGGCACAAACTCTCCCAGCCCTACTCTCTGCAGGGCAATATGGAAAGGTTTAGGCACTTCCTACAGCATATCATATCCATGTCAAATGACATTCCTGCTGATAGTGTCAAATTCCACAGGGGGACCTGTCCGATTGATCCTATCCATCCGCCCGCCTTACGGCAAAACTCTGCCTGAGGGCAAAGGCCAATGCCCAGTCTGACTTCAGCACTAATCATTTTGACAAACACATCTAAACACAGCTTTACAAATCCCATTTAAGAGCGAACAGCACAGGTGAGCCAAGGGAGAGGGGGAGGGGGTGTGGGATTCCAACCGCAAACCATCTGATCTCATTCAAATCTACACACTCAGTGTAAAAAGGGCTAAGGGTGAATTGCTCTATATGTTGAATTACACTATATTCTTATTCATCTCTTTACTTTGACTAATTATGTACTGGTCCACACATAAATCAAAGAGACAGTCACTGCAGCAAAGACAATTTCAACAACGTGTAATATAATGAGAGTTTACAAATGGTATTTATATGGGGCTTAACAGTCTCCAGCTACCCCCACAAATTCAAACCGGGGGCCATTTCCCAGAATTCAGCGAGGGTCCATGTCTGCTTTTGCCCCTATTTTCTTCACGTCAGGTTGAATTTGACAGATCCTGGCAGCCCCGGGCCTGCCGGACAAAAGAACAGAGCTCAGACCAGTCCCTCTCTCGCTGGCATACCCATTCACACGCTCCATTACTGTGCCCTTCGTCATGGAAACGCATCCCACACAAATCCCCATAACAGTGCCCTGGAAAGTCAAAGGAGCCTCAAATACAAATTTGTCTCACAGTGAAGCTGAACCTCAAATGTTACACTGCCACTGTTTGCTCAAGAGTTTTTTTTTTTCTTTTTTTCTTTTCGTACCCTCTCTCACTCCTGTCGTCTTTCTCTCTAGTTCCTTTAACTGGCAATTCTCCACACTGAGAAGAATCTAATGCTTGCACAATGAGAAAAACGCGCTGAAGTATTATGCAATTTTAGGGTGAGTGATTAAGTGGCACACACACGCCTTTCTCCCTCTGTGTTTGCACTACGGCTCCTCTGAACCCCCTTAAAATCTCTGCCTACGCACGGATGACTCAGATTATTACCCATAACCTCATGCAGGTTTTTACACGATAAACCCAGGGTCACACACTGTTACACACACACATCTCTCCCTTGCACGTATTTCTCCAACTATCTCAAAAACAATTCTTTTCTGCTAATAATAACGCCATTCCAGGCAAAATCTTGGCGGTGCGCAGCGTTTAATATATTCTTGAATCCAGTGAACCTTCTTTAAAGCAGCAAAGAGTGTCTGATTGGTTTAGACATGACAGCACACGTTCCTGTGGTGATTCAAATGAAATAAGCAGAACGTGTTCAAAACCATTATCCATTCAAATGATTATGTTCTTGTGGAATAACACATTAAAACATTACAGTACAGACAAAAACCAAAATGGCTACTCGGGCAGGTTCATGAATAGCTGGTTTCTGTTTTTGGCTGTATTGAGAGTTGGAGAGTTGAGTGTTGGAGCATGATGTCGAGGTTAGACAATAATTTGAGCGGACAATTATTTTTTAAACCTTTTGAGAACAGGTACAGGTCTGTCACCTGAGGTGACTCACCGACTCGGTGGGGTGCCACAGGGGACCGGGATCTGGCCCATTTCAAATTCTCTCCAAAATCTGGGCCCGGGCCATCCTCCCTAATTTTCCTAACTCATCAGCAGTTTAAAGCGCTCTGACGCTTCTCAATACAGTCAAAAAACAAAACAACAAAAAAAGTTAGGCTACAGTTACTGGACTAGAAAGGATCTCAAAAACAATGTGCTTACGCAATGACTTTACGTTACATGAAGAACTGCACATTTCATTTCAAACCACCCTCGTATATGACGTTAACACCTTTTGCCAACAGCCCTGACCTATGATGAAAACTCTCTTCCACGTCTTTTTACCCCCGTGTCATGAGGAAGTCCCTTACATGCCAGCGTTACACCGACTCCCAGATTAGCTCCAGCGCATCCTACATTCATTTCCCACACGCTATCGTCCATCACTCGCGGCCTTTCCCCTGGTGTTTAATGTGCCTTAACTACCATAAGAATGAGCGGATACACAAGCTGTCATCGTAGCTCTGAGCAGTGTGAGCCTTTGTAAACACTCCTATCTAATCAGTTATGGTCATGCCCCCAACCCTCTCCTCCCCCGACGCCCCCCTGCTAACCTCCCAAACCATTTCTTCCCCTCTTTCTCCACTCTAAATATCCTTCCTTCTCTGGAAAGAGCCTCAAAAAAAAAAGGGAGGAGAGAGAGGGGAGAGGGGGGGGCTTTGTGAAAACAAACACTTAAATGTCACTGAAGCCTTGAATCTGATATATGGAGGTCACCATCCTGTTCACTTGACCATTTTACACCCATCTGAGTGGTTCTGTTGAGCAGATGAGTGTTTCACCGGGCTAAGAGGGGCATGAACGCATTGTCGCTTTGAGACAAACCAGAAGGTAATGTATCTGGGCTTTTACTGAAAACAAAACAGAGAGAAATGGAGTGAATCTAAGGCATCAGTTTCAAGAAACCAAACTTTCTCTTTTTCGACCAGATTTTAAAACATTGAGCTAAGATTGTTCACTGGGTATGTGCTAACCCACTGACTTGGCGGACAAGCTCTGTTTAAAAGGTACATGTTATATTTCCTAAGAAACAGAGATGAACGTGTCAGACAAAACTAGACTGAAGAAATGAAGACGGAGTGGGAAAACTGATAACCGAGACGGTAAGGAAATACATCTGCACGAGGAGAAAAGACAAAACAAAACTGCAAGCTGAGCTTCCAGTAACTCGGACAATATGATAATCACAGCAAGCCAAAATTACAACATCAGCTTTTTCGCTGTCAGCTCAGGGTGACCGTCGAGATTGTGGGCTGTGGTGTGTCTGGTTCCGCAGAGTAATAATAAAGAAACTGAAAACAGAATGCATGAAAAGGAAAGTTCACGGCAGTGGCAACTCCTGACAGATGTATCAAATATCGTGTTTGTGTTTCTTTAGCAGAAAAGGTGTGACTGTGCCCAGGACAAAAGCGTAGGACTCGATGAAACACAAAGCCGGTATAACACATTTTCCAAAGACAGGGAGAGGGGAAAAAGCAGTCCTGAACACAGTAAAAGAAAAAACTCACCCATCCGGATCTTGGTAATTAATGTTCAGTCTCTTGGTGGAGCCCAACAACTCTGAAAAACAGGATTCAAAGGGTAAGGGTTAAAATGAACTTCAAGACACTGTATTCAATCCACATATGAAGGTGATCTTGAGCTGTACTGAGTATTTCAGTGAGCGGAACACCACTGAATTCCATACAAAGAGAGATTTGGACTGAAACTCAGAAAGCAGCGGCTATGCAATACCCAAATCAAAGAATGCTTGTTTTTTTTTTATGATTTGTTTAGATCAGTAAATCAGGACGTCAGCCACTCGGTAGCAGTCCACTAGAGGAACCAACAAGCATTTTTCACATATTTTACTAAATTATCAAATTATTTTCTACTTGTCAAATGATGATTCAGCCAATGGTAGACCAAATCAATGGGGTTTTCTCTTGACAACAACAACCATGAACTCTGTGGGGGTTCCAGGGGGGAGGGTTTCTGAAAAACACTGTCTGAGATCAGTGATTTATGCTTTTCATCATCATACCACAAGACTGCTCCCTTCTGTCACCCCCCTCTTCCATCTCTCTTTTAAAGATTTCTTTCTCTCTCTCTCTCTCTCTCTCTTCCTCTCTGTCACTATCACTCTCCCCCTTCCCCTCTGTAGATGAGGTTCTGGGAGTGGATCCAACCTCCACACAGCCACTCTCCCATGGGTCACATGACCCTAAAATGAGAGCGTGCTGTTTATGGGTTGTCACAACAGTATCTTCATTCATTCATCTGCTTCTGAGGAATGCATAGGGGATGCATGACCAAATGCCTGTGTGTGTGTGTGTGTGTGTGTGTGTGTGTGTGTGTGTGTGTGTGTATGTTGCTGCAGAGCACACATCAGCACAGAGGAAAAATTCTAATTAACCTTAGCACTGTCAGGCAGATCTCATGGCTGTCTGCTACTGCACACATACACAAATGGAAAAACACACACAAACACACCTAAAGTGAGACTCTGTCTCCACATGTACAAAATCACGAGGCCCTCAATTCAAGAGTTTAGAGGGAATGAGACTCTTACAGACTAATGTTTTGGCATAGTCCACACCAGCTGCATAGGAAGATGAGCACTGGTAGTTCAGATGACACCCTCACAGGTGGCAAGTGCGACTGGCTAGCCATTGCTGGGATACAAGATTGCTTTCTGAATGCTGAAAGCATTCCAGTAAACCAGCCAGGAGCCATCCAACTGAACAACACTGTCCCTTTCCAGGCAAAACAAAAACGCCACTTCATTAACCTTTGACCTTACTCTGACCCCTGTGGTCAGGTCAGGGTACAGTTCACTGTTAAGAGGACAGAAGTATGTGTGTGTGTGTGTGTGTATAAGGAGGCGGGAGTTCATGAGGCCACTAAGTCCTTTGATCTATTGCTATTGTAGCCTTAAGGCTATTAGCTCTAGGAGACAGTGCTGTCGATTGGCACTGCAGGACAGAAGCCATGCAGTCTCTATGATAAGTGCACAGAGGGCCTGATAGCCAATAGAGCAAAGGTTTCGCTGCCTATCAGACATTATCAGTCAATCTATGGACAAGCACCCCACAGGATAGGACGCCACAGACTACAGCAGGATTCCTCTATTCAATGAATGACAACAACAATAGCTCAACTTTTCAATGAGTATCTATTCAGAGAGAGAACACAACCCCCCCCCCCCCCACACACACACACACATACACACACACACACACACACACACATATATACACACACGCCCATCACTGTGACTACAGCTACAACATCAGTTTAAGATAAGGGCACACAAACACAGTAATACTCTGGACTATTGCTGGCATCAGCTAAAAATAGAGAACACACATTCAATGCTGTATATGACTTTTTGTTTTCCACATTCTCCAAGTTTCACGAGCACGGGACAAAATCAGTTGGCATTTCTCTTTTATTTAAACTCATCCCTAACCCTTGAATCTCTCGTTCTTCAGCAGACCTGAGAACAACAGAATCAAAACTCAGTCAGTGGCTGGGCCACTCTCACAATTTCATGGGTAAAGAAAGGGCTAGAGGAACCCCGACAATGTCCTCTGCTATTGTATGCCTCCAGGCGCCGAAGGTGAGTCAGCCAGTGATGACCTCTAGGAGCCTGTGTTTGTTATCTGAGTTCCTTGAGGTCAAAGGGCAAGTCACAGAAGGGGATACGGATTGGAGTTTGAGCGAAACCGCAGACTCCGGATCCGCCCACGACACGCAGACGTGGTGACGGCTCTGCGGCCTGCTCTCTTTATGGTCCTGTCACGGCCAAGAGGGCTCTTTTTAAGTGACCAAAACAAAAAGAGTCTTTGAAGTGAAGCCTTATACCATTGTCCCTCCCCTCCTGAAAGGGCCTCTTCGCAAACCAAGTTACCTACGATAATTAATGAGATACTTTGAAGCACCTCATGTCTTCCTCACGGAAACTTCACAAAAAAGTCTAAATTTCATTTTGAAGGGTATCATCCTCATATTTCCTACCTCTAACCCAAATGGTTGGGTCCTCTAGATCAGTTGAATGACTTCTCAATATGAAGCTTCTCTGAAAAACAGCTTTCCATTTTCATGAGTCATACTGACATCCCATTGTTCTCGTATGACTAGTAAGCCGGGCCTTTCTCTCTCTCTCTCCTTTGGCTGGTTATGGAAAGCGGTTGCAACGCGGCTAAATACTGCAGCAAAAAAAAAAAAAAAAAAAAAGTCCCCACCAAGCTTTCATCTGCAGCACATTTGTTCAAAGCTATTTTTGATGCTGTTTATGGAGGGCCAAAACTCCGCCTGTTCTGGTTACTACATTGGTAAGAGTCTAACAAAATCTCTCCTGAAAAAAAAAAAGAAAAAAGAAAAAAAAAGAAAAACTCCAAAAGGGGAAAGTATAATATAGTATTGCCTCTTTGCCACAAGAATGCAACAGTCATTGGGAGATTTTGTGACAGTCTGCCCGTTTGCGAGTTTTTCCCTCTTGGATGGCACACACCTCTCCGAGTATAGGCCCGCTACTGCGGAGCAACAAGCTGAATCTGAAATGGTTGTAAAGAAAATCCTCAAACTAAACTTAGATAACCACTACCAGTATAAAAAAAAACTATGCAATTATATGTGCATCCATAAAATGGGGGGAAAAAAATTGTAGGGAACGCCTTGAATAGTTTCTCCATTTCTGCAGGACCAAGGACCAAGCAGTAAATATCGAAAAAGTGCAGATCATCATTTTTCTCTGGCTCTCCTAGCATTGAAGTTTCACAAAGTAGGCAAAGAAGTCTTTCTCAGTTCATATTCAGAGGTGGAAACTGCTGGAGGAAAATATCATGCGCTTCCAAGCAAGTCCTTGTTTAAAAAAAAAAAAAAAAAAAAGTAAAAAAAGAAAACACAAATGAACTCCAGCAGTTCCACACGTGTCATATTGGAGCTTCTACATTTCATTGGTTTGCTTAACTTGTACATGCAAGTGAATTCTTGGACCAAACCTATGACAGTGATATGATGGACAGGGCAGTGATGTCACTGAGGAGGCAATGGAGCCTCTTTGGAAGCATCTCAAGCATGGACTCCCAGTGAAGCTGGCACTTTCTTGAGAATCTATGTCTTAGCCTTCAATAGTTAGACTCCTATTTATTCAAAAATACTGCTTAGACAAAGGCAGTAATATCTCCATCTGCGTGACTGTTTTAAATCATGACATGCCGGATTGTCTCGTTCAGCTGTATAAGGTTTTGTTATCTGTCTCTAACCATATTTTGCCTCATGATGCTTACAATGGAATCTTAAAAGAAAACACTCCGGATTGCCATGGCTACCACGTCTCCAATCACCAAAATGAAGTAAAGCATTGTGAACTGAATGTACAGCTTGTTATGTCTGACCTGTAAACTGTGATTTTCCATTGCGCCGACTTTGCGAACTCATATGGGAAAATGCCCTCACAAGTTTTTCATGACCTCATAAAGCGACAATGGCCTAATAGACAGACATCTTCCTCTTCTGTAATTGCTACTGGAGTCAACCTTGTCTGTTGATTAGAGGGAAGGAAGAGAACCTTTTTACACATCTTACAGACTGAGGGTGGGATTGTTTAGCATCTGTAGCAGCAACGTTTGAAGATTTGAGTGGGTGGCCTTTGTTTTAAAGATAGAAGAATGTCAGCGGAAATCCCAAATGCAGACCAGAGGTGGCAGATTCCAGGGAGTTCACAGCAAGGCTCCAGTCCAGGTTCCCTGGCACTGGAATAGAGGGGTCCTGGAGAGAGTGTGTTTAGCTAAGGAAGGAGGAGGACGGATCCTGCCCCTCTTATCTGCTAAGTAAATGAAGCTGGCGACAGCTTCTCTGCATTGTGGCGTTTGGCCTTATCGGAGAAAATGACAGTATACAAAGAAAGCTTTACTGGTGCCCTGCTGTGTTTGCACATAGCCATAAAGCGACACCAAAATGAGGACAGTCCATCTCTAAAATTTAAAATTGTAAATTCTGATGGGCACTATAGTGTAGTAGGCTTAATCCAGAAAGAGACCACCTGCAACAGATAAGGATTGTTTGTTGAATAATATATTTGTGAGGTCTACGGCAAAGACTTAAAAAAAAAATTCCTTTTGCGCCGTCTCCTCATACTTCAATCTTGACCCGCATGCTGAACTTTCCTGGTTAGTTGCAAGACATTATCTGTTAAGGCGGGAAAACAGTCTGTGTTTTCATTTCTGCCGCTTACAAACCTGAACTAGACAACCAAGCAGCGAGTTGTGCACCTGTCCGATTACATCACAGGAAGCTAACACTGGTTTATGCCAGGCTGTACTTTAGTTTATGGCCACATCCTGTCAGCACATCTGCCTCTGACCCTCCAGGGTCTATGTTTTAAAAAGTATGTGTTTTATCACAGAGCTTATGCCTTGGCTATGCCTACTGAAGATCTAAACACTATCTTGAGGGGATAATCTTCAGCAAGGCTGAACTTCTAAAGCACTTTACATGCTTGGTCTTTATCAAGCTCAAGTTCCTCAATGACATGCGTCAACATTCAGGGCTTTTGCGCTCTCTCTTATTCCCTCTCTGTCACTACGTCAGTCTTCCATTAATGGGGGGGAGGGGTCTTCCCAAACGCTCATGCTTGGCTGGGTAGAGACAAGCCTCATCTCAGTTCACCTCCAATGGCTTTGGTGGTCCTGCTTTGTTTACTTGTTGTTTTTCTCCGTGGGAGGATTGCACCTCTCTTTGTAAGCCACTTTTCCGGTTCATTCCATCAGATTCCAACAGAGGTTGGGGGATGGGGTGGAAGGAAGGGCACTAATGTTCAGGAGGCCTCGGAAAGGAGGAAGCTGTTGGAACCGGAACTCTGGGTGTGAGAGTGAGTGTGACCTCCAGGAGCTGTCACGTCTAACCTGGCCCTGACATGGGTGAGGGGCTGGAGGTGGTGGCAGTGGGGTTCTGTTGACACAGTGTGCAGTCAGGCTGTCAGGGACAAAGCAAGAACCAGAGCTGGGCCCCCTCTGACACTTCCTTTCCCAAAGTCCATTGTTCCACCGAGCGGGAACGTTGGCTATTGTGGCTGCCGCGATCACCCCACCCCAGCTAGAACTTGTGAAATATTAGCAGGGCTCTCTTCCACGCTGACTGAGAGGGAAGAAGAGAGAACAGGAGATATGGTGATCAAAGAAGTGGGTGAGATGCTCCTGTGGGCCAATCTTACTGGTCTTACAACCCCCTTCAAATTCTCCACTTCCGATTACCTGTATCTTTCTTTGCATATATTCCGCCTCTATTTGTTCTCTCTCTTTCTCTCTCCTTCTTTCCTTAAGTCAGAAAGGAGGACTACAAAAAAAAGTAAACAATCTTTATAGAGCAAACTTAATAGAGCAAAGAAACAAGCTTTGGAGTCACAATTCCAGGAACACAAACCACGGAACTTATACTAAATACACAATTTCAATAGTATAAAAACAATCTGTTCCACCCTAATCCAGCACCACTGGTTAGCAGATTAGCCCCATCCCTGGTAGAGCCTGCCAAACGGCTGCAGAGACAGATAACGCTATTCACTGGCCTTAACATGAGAGTAATGGAGCAGGAAGGATGCCAGTAGAGACAGAGCTATCACACACTTACACCTCTCCACACAGGAATGCACACTATACTGAAGGGACTCTGGCCTTTCACGGCCCACGCCTCTACGTGGAATTAGTCACGTCACCCTCTTATCGCTGACAGCAGGGGCCTGATAACCTAGACGTCAAGAGTAGACGTGAAGATAACGTCCAGCGTACTTTATCCGGGTAATATCTGCCTTTTTTTTCTTTTTTTTTTTTTTTTACTGTCCCACGTCCAAAACAAAACAGAGCACGCATTCTTCACGAGGAATGTCAACACGGACTGTCTGTGGAACATCAGCAGAATAGGAGCAAGGGCCTAACTTCAGTTCTTCACCGCAGAATGGGGGGTGGGGGGGGGGGTTTGGTCCTTCTCAAACATTTGTTGATCTTTGATAGCAGCCAAAAACAGAGTGTCCTCTGGGTTAAAACTAAGAGGGACGGTGGTCCTTAGCAATCTGTACAATACTATTCCTATGCTAATGACACCAATTCCCTAATTACAGCGAACAAGGCCGAGGGTTCAGGTGAATGTACTCAGCGGCCAATTTACAAGGTTAATACAGTTCATCATTGACGTTTTGCCGGTGTAATTGTGAAGCACAGCTAAGCAGAGATAGATGGATATCTGAAGTGCGTTCCATGCAGCAAGACATTCAAAGGTGTGACTGAGGTTTGAGAGCTGGCGCCAAGCGGCATGTGTAAATGAATGGCCTGTATATCTGGGCCTGAAGGAGTGTGTGGTTACATGGGCAGCCAATCAAGACCACTAAAACAAACACACTGCAAAGTTCACTCCCCCCAAAACACACACACACACACACACACACAAAGTGTAATGGTAGGACTTGTAAGCCTCAAGGCAGTCAGGCTGTGTTAAAAGTTCATCAGAGAGTCAGTCTGGGCTTTTGACCTATATTTTAAAAAACAGTTCACGACTCAGGTCACTGCAATCAATATCTGCGTGGTCAAAGTTTCCCCAAAAGTGCCCAGCCGTGGCAGTTCCCTCCAAACTTTAATTCTTCATGTGAGGAAAAAAAAACTTCTCTCTGCTATAAAGAAGTATCTGCTCTTAAGATCTCTCGGCTATAAAGTCTTAAAGTGAAAAAAAAGAAAAAACTGGGGGAATTAAAAAACAGCCTTTTCCACGGGACTCTTGCATGAGGGTACAATGTCTTTTCCACACTGTTACACAAAGCACCAACACACAACACAAAGCAAACAAATAAAATGACTAAGACGCTTGGCATTTCAAAGCCTGCACAATGGAAATGACCAAAGATCGGACTTTTCTCACAGACAGAGAACAAACAACATTATGTTCTTTCAGCTCTCGCAAAGTTCAAAACGACACATGATTTCTGAGTAAAATCGCATAGATTAGATCCTATCATTTCATGTCCAGTTTGCATTTCCTGCCCCGTGTCAAAAGTCTTGCTTAGATCTACTGTTTTCTGGCAAACGGCAAAAGAAAAATGAAGTGACTGCATTTTCTCTTGCGACCACTGAACTGTTTATGAACATGGCATCATCAGAGAGATTCATCCAAAAGAACCTAATTTACTAAACTGAATTAAGGAGTCTGCACACACTTGGGTTCAAGCGGTTCGACAAGCAGCAGCACTGATCACTTTCAGTTTCCTCAAGCTCAAACCGTTTAGCTCCTGGCACAAATATTTAACATACAACAAATCAACGTTTCAAATATAACAAATCATAAAACTGTTCATTCAAAGGCTGTTGGAACTATGGAGAGAACGTCTGGTTGGCTGCCTTTGCCAAGGCCTGGGCCCGCGGCCCCTGGAAAGCCATGCGCGTCCAAACCAAACACATTCCCTTGGTTTTGATGTCTTTACTAGATGTATCCTGGTTCCTCTTTAAAGCTGGAGAAAAATGAACTGGTGGGGCAGCGGAGTGGGGGCTGTCAGGCGCTCATAAATCAGTAATCTAAGTGTTGGTGATGCGTTTCGCAGCTCTCTGTGCCTCGGGGGTGTTGGTTTGCATGTGCGTGTGCGTGTGCGTGTGTGTGTGTGCGTCTGTGGAGTCCCACTGTCACTGTGCCCGCTCAGAGGCTAATGGCAGCGTGTGAGACTGAGCTGCGGTCAGGCCGTGTCACGGAGGACCGGGAAGAGCGAGAGGCAGACTTTTATCTCCGTGCCAGTGGACATGGGCTCAGCAGCTGCAGGGCAGGCCACAGGGGAGAAGAGAGGCCCGCGCGGGTCGGGACTTTATCTGAGCAAGCAGAAAAAAAAACAAAAAAAAAACCACAGATCACCCACCGCCATCGCTTTTGTTTTAAGGGCTGAGAGAGGGGAACCGTTGGTGCTTATGCAAATCTCCTTAATGGAGATCGAGTGTCCTGAGGCCGATGTTAAATAAAATAAAACATAATGAAAATGAAACAAAAAAGGGAGAAAGAGAAAGAAAAATGGGGAAAAGAAGGTAAGGTTTTCTTTGGCACCGCGAGCACAGAAAAACATTCCTGTTTGCAGTATGACAAAGAGGGGGGAAAAAAAAGCCTTAAATTATACATGTGCAAGTGAATGTAACCGCAGCTATAATTTGATAGAGCATGAGAGCAGTTTAAAGGCTGTTTCAAAACAAATTATGGACGTTTGGTTAAAAAAAACCCAAAAAAAACTACCAAACAATCTCTGATTCATAAAGAAAAAAACTATAAGACAACCTTGGATTCTTAAGGTCCGTCAAATCTTTATATATATGCACCTGTCGGGACATGTGAAAAAAATGGTAAGGACACAAATCTGGAATGTCTATTCATGAGAGAAATGCTGAAACAAGCAGCCTTACCCACAACCCAGCTAACATTTGGATTACAGTTCTGAATCAGGATTGTACAAGTGATCTATGCACAAAACCCACTTTAAAAATGAGACCAAACAGTTGTCGTTTGTCCACATCTTATTTTGTCTGTTTTGTCTCAAGCGGGGATCGAGAGGGGAAACACCTGTCTCGGCCGGGGTGCTTTCCACTGGAGCCAGTTCACCCAGACAAAAGAGCCAGAGCCATCCTGGCATGTTGTAAGGAGGCTGAAAATAACACTGGAAGTGATGGAGCACTGAGCAGGTCCTCGAACAACCACTCAATAGAACATCATGACGCCAGGGAAACTACACTGTGTATTAAAGGTCATGCTCTGGTCAAAAGTTGTCTCGAATGTGAAGGTATAACACGTCTCAGCACAAAGACAGTATCAACTGACTGACTGAATCAGTACACTATGTGTGATTTAACAGATCAAAAGAGAAAACATAGAGTTTTTCTTTGCTTTTTCTTTTTTTTAACTAAAACTAGAAGTTTAATTAGATTGTGAGGAAAAGGGAAAGCTGGCAGCAAGTTTTACCCAAACACAAATTTTTGAACCAGTGTTGATTTTTTTTTTTTTAAATCTCTCATATCACTACAGTTTTCTTCCTATCTCTCTCTCACTCTCTCTCTCTCTCTCTCTCTCCTGTGTGTCTCTCTCCGTCTCTGTTTGGGGCAGCTACAGAAGTTAAATCACTCACAGTAACAGAGTTGTCTTCTCAACACTCCAGATAATGTAGCTGGCTGTAACTCAGTGCCCAGTGTGAGTTACGGCCCTAGCATGGCCTGCTGGTCTGTCTCCTCACAGCAGCTCCACGCTCTGGGCTGGAACAGGCAGATTTCACTACTGAACCCCCCATTCATGCAGCCTTAAGCCACTTATCATACTTAACTCAGAGATTCAACACTTCAGTTCTTATCCAGAGTGACCTACATAAAGGGCACTTTGATAAATCAACTAACATAAAGCACAGGGTTCTGTGGACACAAGATGAACTGTAGTTACACAAAGTTCTAAAACAAGTTCTTTCAAACTCCACAGTTGCTTTTAGCTCCAAAATCACCTTGTTGTTAACGCATTTCTATGAAAAAAAGGCGGTTATCTCACAGACGTTCGACATTTATACCAACTGAAATTGCCATTTTCATTTCACCATTTCTCTTCTCTTTGACAGGTTTTCATATCACCAGGGCAAAGCTTTGTATTAACCCAGAGGTGTTTGCTCAAGCTGTCAATAAGGGAGAGAGTTCAGGGACAGGAAAGCGAGTTACGTAACAATAGGCTTTTTTTTTTCTCGACGGCGCGGGTTTGCCTGCGCAGGTGGAGTGTTTCTTGGGCGGCGATGCATCAGGATGCAAAACAAAACCCCAGGGCGAGCCGGAGCTCAGCTCTTCCCCAGATGACAGCTGACGTGGGGAAACGCGGCTCATGCAAATCGACCGATACGGCCACATCATGCACCAAACCCAGCTGGCCGCACGGAGAGAAGAGCACAGCCAACATCTGTGACGTAAAAGCACTAGATGAATATAAAGGAAAATAAATGTTTTTTTTTTTTTGTTTTTTTTTTAGGGCTGTCATCTGGTCAAGGGAGGAGGGGGTTAATGATTAGCCAGGAACATCACCATGTTTGGATCTTTACTAGGGCTGCGCTTGTGTGTGTGTTTGTGTGTGTGTGTGTGTGTGTGTGAGAGAGACAAGCACTTTGTCTCCTTTGTTTTGACCTTAACAGAAACAGATGAAGCTGTACTGGTTCTTTACTGAATTGCTTGTGACTTGATTCAAATTAGTTTATTGATGGTAATCACAATGTTCACGGAAAGCCACGAGTTTCGGTAAAGCTCAAAATACATTAAAAATACATTTACACAGGCTTTGTAGCTCTCAGATGTTCTAGAGAGTATTTTAAGTTTGCTGTTTGTCCTGCAGCCAGAGTCAACTAGATCTGATAAAGAGAAAGTGGACAGCAATGCGATGTTGATCCAGCTGGAAGCTGCTGACAGGTTCTAATTCACATGGCCTCAACAGATTTCTAAATGGAAAGTTCTGCTTGTCACTCCATTCCAGATGACAGTGATTGACAGCAAAAAAATGTGGGCAGGTGCTTAGAGAACACAGCCTATGACACAGATGGGGTGGAGCCAAAGTCTAATGATCAGCTGATGATGTAGTAACTGTCACTTATCAATCACTTGAAAACAAAGGGGTAAGGGGATTATTTTAAGAAACCAGAACAAATTGAAAGCACTAAAAATGTTAATATGAACTTGAGATTAGCACTTGGCTTCATCAAGAGCACTTTGAGGGAATCAGATCTGGGAAACAAGTAGCAGTGCAGTATTTTCTGCCCATCAGAACTCAAAGACTTTCTAGCTTTGGGAGGATTCTCTCTCTCTCTCTCTCTCTCTCTCTCTCTCTTTCTCTCTCTCTCTCTTTCATAAACACATGAAAGAAAAGGAACAATACAATAGCAAGTGTTTCTCACATTTTGTTCCCAGGATGGCAGGAAACTCACACCCCATCCTTTGGTCGTAATGGCCTTTTCCTCTTGTTCCAAAATTTTCATCTATTTACCCAGGATCCCTCCCCTCAAAATCCCCTCATGTACAGTAAGCACGCGTTGGACGCATGTGACTGCCCATGTGGGTGCATCTGTGGGGTGTGTAGGATCCACACATTTAGTACTGGGGAAATAAGGTGACTGATTAACAGAGCAGTGTGCAGCCAGTGGAGTTCATTTCATAGCCTCCTCTCTTCTTCTCTCCTCTTCTGTTTTCAGCTCTGTTCCCTCCTGTCCTTTGCTCTTCTTTCTCAGTCCTAAGACTCTTATCCCTTCATTTCCATATGAAAAAGAGTTGCACTCTCTCTGTCATTTTCCAGAACTTCAGTCTCTCCACGCCCTTGAAGCACGCAACAAAGTATCACATTTATCAAACATTCTTTCTGAAATTTCTTGTCCTCCTTGTTCTAGGGGACGAACCTCTGTTCTGAGATCTTACAGTACCTGCTGGATAGATTCAGCCTCCTTCAGAACAGAAAACGTTAACCCCCGTGAGGCAAGCATTCCATTACGATGACATAAACCCATTCCATTCTTCTCTCCTCATTCAAGTTCACAGTGTTATGTCGCACCCGGGACAATGGCTGGCACACTCAGATCTGGAAACATTCCAGCAAAATCTCACTGTGAAACCCTATTAAGCCCAAGCTCTCTTCAGCTGGGAATCATAAGTCAGAGTTTTACAGGGGGCCCCAGTTGGCCCAATTTCCCCTATATGGCAGCAGATTCTGCTTCAGCGGGGTTTAATGCCCTGAGCCCCACGTCTCAGTCACAGATAGCACTGACCATTGGCAAAAAAAAGGGCTTAGACATTAACTGGTCCACAGCAGGAGTGCACTTAGGTGTAGTTGTTTTTATTTTTTTGTTTTTGTTTTTTTTTTTTTTTTGCTCAGCAGTCTTAGCGGAAAGCTGGATGTACTTAATATAGTAACTTTCCACTACATGTCGAACCCAGTCAAAAGAACCAAGCGGTGAATAGACACGTTATATGCCAATTATACACTTAAGCAAATGTGGAGCTGTGTGGAGGACATTTTGTCCGTCTAGTTTTCAGTGGAACAGGGAGAATGTTCTCTGGTCATGGCACTGGGGTCGCAAAGGCTACAAAAAAAAAAAAAAAAAACACATTGAAAAATCGTGCAATCATAAAATCTTGGCTTTTGTTGAACTTTTAACCGCGGAAGGCAACTAACAAACACATAGCATGCATGATGAATTAGGAACAGAATGGCTAGATAAGCAGCCAAAAATCCATGCTGGGCAGAACCAAACTATATGATAGATTTAAAAACAAAAGTCGACTTATTGACAACTTACACCAATGGAATACAGATGTGAAACTAACCGTCTTTTCATTGGTGATCTCTTGTCAGGATAGAAATGTACAGACATGTTAATCATAACTGTAATATGTTTTATATCATTTCCGGAGGTGATATAGGTTTAAGAGCAGCACAGTTGGCAACACTGGTAGGTTCTATGTGAGTAAGATTTTAATATTGCATAAGAGAAGGAATTCGAGTGAGAAAGTTCAGGAAGAGTTCACCTGTGTCTAGACTTTCGCAAAGAACCGAAAGCAGCTGTCTGGAGCGTTCCACTTTTTTGTGTGTGTGGTGGTGTCAATAAATCTGTAAATGATTCTACCAGCGAGGCCTGGTTATTCCTTCAATAGACTTAAACACACTCCATCATTCTGACGCAGCGTGATAAAGTAGCGAGAGGGAGGGATAGAGAGAGAGAGAGAGAGAGAGAGAGAGAGGCAGAGAGAGAGAGAGAGAACTCTTCCTCCTTTCCCAGATCACCTGACAGGGTTTGATAGAGGTAGAACAGTTATGTAACGCCACCACTGCCAAATTCTGAGAAACGTAGGGTCATGCTTTTCCATAATCACAAAACATGCCACAACATAAATGCTGGCCATATACCTTGGTATACCATTAACTATGCAGACTTACTTAATCAAACAATCGAACACCACCATAGGGACAAGTTATTGTTTTGCATGGAAATACTACAGAAATATATTGCATTGCAATACTCAACGAGTATGTCTTTTATTTTATTTTGCAATGCTCTTTTGGTAAAATAGTGGTTGTTTCAGTAGAAGTTGAAGTTAAGAGTCTTAAAACAGCTGTCTGATTTAAACCAAACAAGATGATGACGGTGACAACAAAAGTGACCAAAAAGTGAACATATTCAACGAAAGTATGTCGGTACTTTTCTTTCTTTTTAACTCAGGTCCTGTAAAAACTCATTTTTCCATATCTGTGTAAAAGTGACCTCTTTGAGACAGACTGCAGGACCTGTGTGTTTAGCAGGCCAATTAAACATTTAGCACTTGACCAGCAAAACTTCCAAACAAACACCAGCCACTGCAACACAGACACAGCATCCCACGCTCTCTCTAAGACACTTTAACGCTAACCCTTCAATATGCTCTCTCTAAATGACAGAGAAAATCTCTTGCTTATTACCCTCCTCTATTGCTTGGAGGTGGAAGGGGGAGGTGGAGAACATGGGGAGCAGCACCAAATAAACTTTTGCAGTTCAACCACAAACTAATGAATGAACAAAGATTCTGAAGGATTATTTGGAGGATCAAATGAGTTCAGTGTTACTTAACGAAATAAAACTGTTGTCATTACAAGAGGAACGTTATGACTGTCTATGAGTGAGGTCCATCTGGTACCACATCTGTCCCAGATGTTCAAAAGGAGAAACAATGTGAGAAGTTAAAGAGTGCCTCATCTGCGTGTCTCCCACAGCAGCTGAAAAAGAGACCATGGGACAGCTCCATAGTAATCTGTAGCCTAGTAGAGGCACTCCTGGATGGAGCATTAACAGAGCAGAGAGGACATGCAGAGGCTTTAGCCCATGAACACTCCACCACAGCAGAGCAAACGTGACTTGAGAAAATGATAGAGAAAATGAACGGTGCAAACTTCTCTCCAGAGCTTGGATCTGCTCCATGTGAGTACTGCAAACTCATTCTGCAGTGGGTGACAGCTTGGGTTTTGAACACACAAACACACACACACAAACACACACACACATGCTCGCGCGTGCGCACACACACAGACACAGACACAGACACACACACACAAACACTGATGATTAATTCAGGGTAGAGGTGTGATCAATACAGAGCTAAAATGGATACAGTGGCGAGGTCTGTCTGTCTCAGGCCACTGAGCCCGACAGCTGTGCTTTACTCCTGCCACCCCATACAGCCTGGACTATCTCAATTACTCTCCATAGACACCCATAATGACCCGGTCTGAGCTCACAGCTTTTAGGGATCAGTAATGGAACATTAATGGGTAGACTGAGGACATGTGGAAATTACTTTGATCAGAGTGTGTCTCATTTAAAAAAAAGGCAGAGTGTTTTTTTTTTCACATAGGGATGCAGGATCCCTCACAGTGATTCACAGGGAACTGGACTAAAGCTCTAAACCAGTTCCCACTGAATTGTCATAAAGCTTAGACAACAAGCTGTGAAATATTTTCCAGAGCACAAACCACAGACACAGTTTCTAATTAGTTTAAACATAAGTGATGAGCTGGCCGCCAGTCATTTAAAAACCGGACAGTGGAAGTCAAAACAACTCACAGGCAGCCAATAAGAAGCTCCACGCTGTGTCAATCCTAAACTGACAGATAGATGAGTCTGTTTACGCTAATTCAGAGACAGTCATTTCACATCAGTCTGGAGGCCAGACTATTCATAGTGTTGTAATCCCGCAGGGGAACAGCAGGATATAGCCAATTTACAGCGCTCAGATAAAGAACTGGAGAAAAAAAAAAACAAAACAAACAAAGACATCTGTAGGATCTTCTGTCTGGCGATTGTAATAAAATGGGAGTTATATCAGATTAGACCTCAGATTTAAACAATGATCACTATGAACTGTCGAAGGACATTCCAGCACAATGTAACCAAAGGGTCACACACATGCAGAAATAAAGCTGGCATGATCATCCAAAGCGACATTAACTATACCCACACTTTCAAAACAAACAGCCAGATTGACTAAAGCCTCTACTTAACTGAAAGCAAAATTTAGTGACGGTGCAAACCCTGCTCAAGCTACTGGTAACGCATAAGTCACCCGTCATCTAAATTTTGTGATATATGTAATAGTCATGAGTAGATCAGTCTCTCAGAGAACTACTGGAGGTGCAGCTGGAAAGCACTGAGCGTATGATAAAGATGCCTTGCAATTTCAAGGGTGCACTGGTAGACCCTTCCTCCCCCTGTTCCCATAATTCCCTTTAATCTGTCTGAGCACCATCTGGGTCTTCATCACAATTTAGGAGGGGAGGGGGGCTAGACCTGAGATCACAGATGTCAGGAGAAAGGGAGGAGTGGATGAAGTGATGAGAAAGAGCACTGAGCATGTTTGCTGCGCGGCCCGTGACAATGCTACAAGGCTGGCTTAGTACGTGCAAAACATCTAAGGTGACAAACAGAGACGACTGAAGGATAAAACAAAAGCTTGGGGAGGGGGGGGTTTGTAATCCGACGGACCGCAGCGCAGTCTCCAGCAGGTCCCTCGGGGACCAGGACAAAAGCTCTCGGGACCAAAGGGGGCGGACGCATGCCGAGCTAGGATAGTCAGCTGGCTGGGCCAGCTCCAGCCGACGGTGCTGAGAGCGACAAAGGCCGGGGCCTTTTCAATAACGACTGTATGAGAGAGTTTACGACCTCCAGGTTGACAAAGGGAGACATTATGGAGCAATTACTCAGCTTGCTCTCCATTGACAACAATGAAGAAGCTCTTGGCACTTGGTTTAATAAACAAAAGACTAGGTACATGCCTTAGGGCTTGTCCCCCACTACCTCTCCACTTGAAGCATGAGGGCTCTCTCACTCTGTGTGTTTAGAGCCAGAAGGGTCTAGAACAGCTGAGGAGCTGATGGGTTAAAGAGCTAGTCTCCCAACTGGTTTAAGGCAGCAACGTGGAGCTGACAAGACAGTAAGACCTCATACCTGAAGATCTGGTCTCCCTCACAGACACAACTGTAGCTGGGGACATGGGGAGGGAGCAAAAGACAGAAATAAAGAGAGAGAGAGAGAGAGAGAGAGAGAGCACACTCCTTCAGCAGACAGGACAGATAATCTATCTCTAAGATTAACACTGACGTTTTCCAAAAAAGAAGCCACGTTCAGTTCTGTGCTGTAATTAGCATCACTTAAGGATGGCTTCACACCAGCACTCTCTTGTTAAGGGTTATTTAAGGGTTATTTTAGAGGTAAACGGTAATTTTAAGGTTAAGGTCGATCCAGGTGTGAAGCTGTAGCCTAGATGCCTGCGTTCCACCGTGGGAGAGTCGACCTGGTCGGGCAACAGCAGGCGAGTGTGAGATAAAGAGCGTGTGTCTCCGCAAAGTTCTCAGGTGTGTGTTTGGAGGACTGATGTGTGACAGGCAGAGTCACTCAGATTTCACAAAACACTTCCACCAATCTGTATATAAACTCTCATGCAATTAAAAAGCATGGTAAAGTTTTGATGGGTCAGGCAAATGAATGTTCAAAGACATATCGGAGAGCCTGTTCCCTTACCAAGTTTGAAAAGTGTACCATAAAAACACACAACCAAAATTGCAACCAGCGTACTCAGAGCCTTAAAATGAGAACAAAGAGTTAAAAAAAAGAAAAAAGGAAAACCTTTATTCAAGAAAAAAGGAAAACGTACTTCAGCACTGTTTTTCTCATAAGGAACAAGCCTTGGGGTCTCTGAGGGACAAAAAAAAAAAGCCAACGCTCCACCCCACCGTAGACTCCCAACAGACCACATCACAGAGAACACAGGCTTCCCGTAACATCAGGCTGATTTCAAGTACATCTATAATGTGGTGCAGCCGGCTCTCTCTCTCTCTCTCTCTCTCTCTCTATCTTACCGTACGGAGATAAAAGTACAGGGCAGAGTGGAGTCTGTAGATGCTATCAAACCTCTCTGGCAAGGTGTTTCAAAGAACAGACGGCTGTACTTGTAGAACATGAATTCAGACAAAAGATAAACCCTACGTGAAGCCTGATTGGAGAGGAATGGGTGAGTGGGTGGGTGGGTAGGGGTGTAATTTTGGGTCAGATGGTGGGTGTGAAGAGGGTTTCAGGTTTCCTCAGTGAATAAGTTCATCTCGGTGGAATCACTAGAGAGCTGGATTATACTAATCTCCAGGGATAGATTTCACCAGCCACACAGTAGAATTCTACCCGCTATAGCTAAGGTCTGACACACTGGAATAAAGGTCTAAGGTCCAACACCAGCTTCTGCACACAAAAATAACAGAAAAAAAAACTTCCAAACATGAGTATGTTTGTCGCTCCAGCTGTTCCACTGCTGCACAGTGAACATTAACTGTCACTATATGATTAATATAGCTAACAGTATGAGCTTAGCATCTTGCCACATAACTGTTTGAGTAAGAAAAGTAGCTGATGACTCAGCTGACATGCACCGTGTCAGGGTGAATAATGCTGGCACTGATATTTGAAGGCTGTTGGTCTGTCACTGTTTTTGGACACGAGCGGCATCAGCAAAGGAAGGAAAAAAAAAACAAAACAGAGAACTTTGCAAACTGTTTGTTTAAGCACATCTTTAACAGAAATGCCCTTTCAACATAACTGTCCGTCTCACGCTGGAAATAAATAAATAAATGCAAAAAGCTATCTTCCTATTGTTTTATGGACCGTCTGTCTATAATCCAAATCTGAAACAAACATACATACAAACAAACACATCCAACCCAACAGCATACTTTATAAAAAATCTTTGGGAGTCCTGTAATGGGACTGGTTGGTTTTATGGGTATATACTCACTGCTTCTGTTGGCTTTGAGCTTGGCCAGTAGTTTCTGCGTAGAGGGCAGGTCTCCATTTTTCACTGCCTGCAGCAGATCCTGCTCTTTGCCCATGGTCTACTGAGAACTGCCCCTGTGCCCCTCAAAGAGTCCAGTGTCTCTCCCTCAAACTTCCATTCGGTGGCAAAGCACCATAAAGCTGTTTTGTTTCCTGAATTGTGCGCTTCCACTCTCTCTCTCTCTCTCTCTCAACCACTCACAAGAGGTGGTGAGAGAGAGCTTGACAAATGAAGAGACTGCGTGCTGGTGGATGTCGGGATATCCCTTCTACGGTCACGTTAGCAAAACTAGAAAAGCACCGATTCAGCTCTCTCCCTCTAGCAACGGACCGAGAGGAAAGAGATAGAAAATCAGTTTTTCAGTTGAGTTCTTCCTTTGATTTTTGGTTTATTTTGATTTTTTTTTCTCTCCTTTCCTGGTTTCTAACTTCCGCAGCTTTTTTGTAATGGGTCTGTGATTTGGTTTGGATCCTGTATTACGCTGGTTCTGGACGTGAAGGAGTTCAGCTGATGTTGTGGCCAGAACACTGGGATTGGTGGAATGTTGCTGTTTGGAAAACAAGACCAGACCAGTGCCTGAAAATGTAAAAAAAACAAACAAACAAACAAAAAAATAAGACAAACAGTGAGGTCAACACGTCAGAACAAAAGGCTGGCTTTACAGCAATATAACAATACACGCAAAACCTTCTTCTCTGGATTCAAGTAGGTGATCTGAGTACATATCTGGAGGCAGATTCAAGAGTAAAGTCATGAGCTTTCCATTAATGTGATGCCAGTTTAGTGATAAAATGTTTGAAAATTAATAGGAAATTGGAGCAAAGGAATTCGGACTGTTTTTTCTTCCCTCAGAGAATTTCAGCACCTGAATGCAAGCCTTTGATGCAAAACGTACTCAGGTCTTAGTAGGCAGTTTTGTTCGCTAGAATGAAAGCAATGAAAAACTTAAGTTTAAGGGAAAGCAATAGGTGGATTTACTGTGCCTCGGCTTAAGCTGAACTCAATGTGGGATTTGTCTCAGAATTACCCTTCATATTAAACCTCTCTCTCTTTTTCCAAAGAGAGATTGGCACAGTGCCTGGTATTACCCCGTTTTCTATCCCGCCTTTGAGAGAAATGAGAGAAGTGACCTGTTCTTTTCAGGAAACGAGAGGAGTAGAGGAATACCGTCTCACACATATACACACACAAACACATCAGGATTCTCAGGTCAGGTACAAGATGTCGACACCAAAGGCATGTTTAAACCTGTGTCACCTAGGACACTCCAGAGGCCCAGTCCAAAAACTTTATGTCCGTTTGTGATTCGGGGACAATGCATTGTTTTAACAAACGGTAGCCTGCACACTCTGTCATAGTTCATGGTGTTTTACACATGAAAGGGGCTGTTTAAGCATTCACTGCACTTTTTTGTGATCGTAGCTAAACTACATTACATAACGCTGCCCAGTTATGTCTACACCGCACAGAGAGAGAGAAACACACAGGGCGTAAGCAAAGCTGTCAGTCCGAATAACAGTGATCATGTCCTCCTACTATTGCCCTCAGACCAGAGCCCGTCTTATCATGCTAATTCGCATTGTTGGCAAGTGTTTTCAAGTGAGGGTGCAGTGTCCTTGCGATACAAGACGAGTATTTTGATTGACCGCAGAGGTGAACTTTATGGACATGCTGAGTAGAAAACGTGAGCAAGTAACCGTAATTTAACGGTCAGAGAAATTTTAATATAACAGAGAGGCCTCATTCGTCAATGTAAAACTGGAATCAAAATGACAGGACTCATGCAACAATACTTTATGAGGAGGCGACAGGGATTAGATGAAACGAGGTAGCTACTTAATAGCTAAGTAGCTAACTAGTAACAACAATCCGTCAATATTCATTTAATTTCCCGTGCAATTAACAATTTTGTTAACTATGAAAAAAAGATGAGACTAGTCATATCGGATTGTAACGTTTCTCAAAAGTGACTGAACATGATACCAAACTAATGCCCACTTTACCATTACGATAAGGGAAATGTTATATCTACTGGAACTACCTGCTGGAGATTCCCTAATTTACGCAGTTGAGTGGAATGAGCTCAACACAGTTCACTGTAGTCTACGTTAGTTACACTTAAAAGTCACAAGGGATGAGACAGACAACAGAGACATTAGGCTGCTAAAGTTGCGCGTTTAGCGACTGGAATATTAAGTTGCTTTTGAAAATGACCTTCATAAAAGTGTAAGTATCCTTGCTTGCTTCCCCTAACTTGGTACACGGCTTCTTTACAAACATGCATCTCAACACGTCGTCACGGAATTGTTTCAATTCGCACGAACGGCCGAACTTTGTGGGCAAAATCATAAGCAATTCAGCTAGCCAACTATCAAAAGACAGATCTTTGAAAGTGGCATAACGGCTAAGACCTTGGGCTATTTTTCAGAGGCTTTAAGAATGGTTATTGAATATACTGAATATATGATATGGTAAACCATAACAAGCCTAACCCTGGTTTAAACGCACACCATTCATACCTTCACTTTGTTGGGTAAAACGTTGAGTGTCAGACGCAGTTAAGTTTTTGAAGCCAATGCTCATGCAGCGAAGTCGTCTACCCTCCGTCTCCCACGTAACTCAAAAAAGTAATTCAAAAGCGAAATGTACTCCTTTCCAAATTTCAAACTCCCATCACTTTCTTATGATGAGATGAGCATGAGATATAGAAATAAAACACCTTTACAAGGATTATGTACCCCACCTCGTCGCGAGAACTCCGCTTGGCAACGATTTACATTGTCAATACTACGCCAGACCCACTCCAGCAGGAGAACATTCGGCCCTCCCACAACAGTCTTCTCCCTTTTCTCTTTTCCCTCTCCATGCTGGAGAGGTCGCCTGCAGAGTATTGGCTATGTGCGCCCCATCCGTGGAGGCCCAATCATCGTCCAGGAAATTCTTTTTAATCCACGAGAACGCAGTTTATTTTGCCATGTCGGCTTGCAAGGTTTGAAACATTTTAAATCACGTCACATTTTATTATTTGAAATTAGGATGAAACAAACTTTCTTTCATTAACGCAATACACTGAACACAAAGTGAACTGGTCTTGGGAGTGAAAACGGGATAAGTAGAATGAGATTTTATTCTTTGCAAAAGATGTATACAAAATGCTACAGACTATGACAAAAGGGTGAATCAGCATTGTCAGGAAACGAGTGCCGCATTATTAAAATCCTTGATGAGCAACCAAACTGACTTTGATACGGTCCCTAAACCAGAGAGTTCTGCTGGAGAAAAATCATGACAAGAGAAAGAAAAAGACTAAAGACCAGAAAAGTGGTTACAGGAGCCTACACCCTTCATTACAAACATAAAGGATTTTGTGTGTACTCAATATCTGTTATCAGAGCTGGAAAACCACAACAAAACCAAAACCATCTTCCTTACGAGTGAAAGGCACCATTACACCTAGAGTGAATTTTAATCTTGTTCTAAGCAATTATCTTAACAATACTACTAATTGAGAGGAAAAAACATAACTCCAAGATATTATGAAAACAAAACAAAGCAGCATCTGTAGCAAACAGGCACATCACAACCTGACTTCTGCAACAGTAATTATTAACTGAATAAGACAACCTTGTTGTTTTGATCAGAAAAGGCTCTATTTATTCCCCTCTGTAAGACAAATAATACTCAACAGCTCATTTCTGGAGTTTCAAAGTCAAAATTCGACAGAACATTTCTAGAGACTTCAGTGCACGATCAGTGGTGTTACTCTGTTCTCCAAATAAAAAGTGAACAAAATATTTTCCAGAATGGTTTGAATTCTCAAACAGACCAGGATACACCTTTTTTGTTTTAAGCACATCACTGTCACTGAAGTGTAAACAGTTGAGAGCATGTTCACAGTTTGCTTGCTTTCATCAGCCCCTGCTGTATCTTTGATAAAGCCATATGAGTTTTTTCCAGTGAAGAAACTCCCACAGCCAGCTTTCCATCAGCAGGTCGTGGTTAGCGTAAAAGTGCAGAGGCTTTTTCACGGAGTCATAGTAGTGGTCAGAGAAATCTCCATAGTTCCGTGTAATGAAGCCATATGCAGACACCTGAAAGACAAATGATTAGTGGGCGGTTACCATTTTACTCTCCCACACGTTTTAGTTTTTCCCCAAGTCTACCACTTCTTTTTTTTTTTTTTCGGTTAAGCCCAGCGGCACTTGCTTGGATGACCTGATTCAGGGATGTTGTGATTGGGTTAACCAAAACAAAAAAAAGGAAGATGGAGGGGGGGGGGGGGGGGGGGGGGGATCACTGCCACAATGCATTAAAAATACACGTCTCTCCACCGGACCCCATTACCTCTTCACTCTTTACCAATAACCCCCCCAAAAATGAGCCAAGTATGGAATTCACTAGACACCTGTGTTAAAAATCAACAGATTTGATCAGGTGAACTTATGTTATTATTAACTGTTGGGATCCATAAAACACTTTATTTAAAAATTTAAATTCCATTTCATGTGAATAAAAGAGAGCAGGGAATCTCAGTCCTTCTGTGCTAGCTGAAACCTGTTTGGGCAACAACAGGTTTGTTTCACTCTCCTTGGTTAGTTTCCACAGAGATACAGTTAACACTGACCTTATCACAGGTATGTAAGGCAGTCAGTAACATCAGCGCTCCTGTGCTCGGCCTGTAGAGATTGCCATACCTCATGTTTAACAGAGGCGAGTTCAGAAACCTGCAGAGCAACATATTATCATTAATCCATGGCACATTACTAATCAAAAGAGGTACTTTTCACTGCATTGCGTTACTGTCTTTAAAGATTTTAAATTGGCCCCGAACTTTCATCTCACCTCTTGGTCACATACTGAATGAAATGTGGATGAAGCATTCTGAACTTGTCTGTTGGTGGTTTGTATCCAAAATACTTTGAGGGCCTGTTTGTTTAGATGGAGGACACAGAGGAGTGTTAGACGGAATTCAAAAGCCTGTTCTAGTAATAACAGTACAACGCTTCATGTAGCAAGTCATATGGCTGCTCACCGACAAACATTGAAAGTAATGCAACAGCACCCCCTTCTGATCATTGTTTTAACTGCAGTGACGGGGGAGGGGGGGGGGGGAGCGACAAATGAATTTGGGCCACAGTTCAAGGTTGAGGGAAATCAAAAGAAGCGATGGACAGTGATGTCATAACAGGTTTAACAGGAAACTGCAGAAGGTTCCACTTAAAAGGAAAATCAGCAAGAAATCAAAAGAAAACATTTCTTTCTCTGGAAACTTCAAAAAAGCCCTCTACAGTTACAGTGCTCCGAACTGGCATCTGTGTGCGTATAAAACATGTCAGAGTGTTTTTTGTGTTTGAATGCATTTGTGCTGACACGGATACTAATGAATACAACAAAAGAGTTTCACAGAAACCATATCCTCTTTTGTCACTTCTACCACTAGTTTAAAGCAAAGCCAGTTCCACTGATAGATTTCTCTGATATTCCTCCCTTTCCTTTTTATGCCTGCATGCCCAAAAGAACTTTTTCCAAATGAACAGCTCTTTATTCCCAAATGGAGTTAAGTCTCCCACTTAACTTTTATTCAAGTTACTTATCAATATCCTACAAAGTAGGACTGCACAATAACAACACTCCTAATCTTTTCTCCTATGGGTCAATCCTGTCTTGGCAGTGAGGTAACTAAAGTTTCCCAGCTTGCTGAAAGAAAACTTCCGTATAGCCCACAGAGCTTAAGTTTTTTTTAGGAAATGTTTTCTTTCTCTTTTTCTTTCTCTCTCTCTCTCTCTCTCACACACACACACACACACACACACACACTCACCAGTCTCCTTTATCTTCTCCTGAAGGCACTGTTGTTCCCTGAATGGTAGCAGTAAGCATAACATAGTCCCGAATGCTCACTGGAATAAAGATATATCGAATATCCTGTGGACACAGTATAAAAGATTGTAAGGAATTAATAATTAGCTTTAACTTTAGAAATTGCACAACAATTCCGATTAAAAACAAGGAGTAGGTTTCTCCAAATCACAGAGGCTGAAGAATCATTGACTGATGGAGATTTTGTTTTGTTTTGTTTTTTGAATTACTGGGGTCCGTGGAATCTCCCTGAACCCGTCCCAGTGATACGCCTTCAGTGAGTGTTTCAGTGTGTTGGTGGTGAATCCATAAAATGATGTCCTTGAGCCCACATCTTCCTCAAATCCCTTTGTTATGGCACCATTGACTCTTAAATTAAACACACACACACACACACACACACATACATACATACAAAAAACCACAAAACAAAAACAAATACCCCCCCCCCCCTCAAATTATTAAATTATTTATTAGTATATACTTTGTGTGTGTGTGTGTGTGTGCGCATGTGAATGTGTGCGTGTGCGATTTTTTTGGCATCTGTTTATAGACAAATGTTATATAAGACAGTCTGGTGTAGATGAAATCAATGTAAACACAAGTCAATGTGCCTGCTGTTCTACCACAAAGACTAATCAGAAATGTAAAAGAACTGATTTGTTGGTCAATTTAGTTGTTCAGACAGATGGATGGATGCATGGTTGGGGAGATGGATAGACATATATATGGAGCCATGAATGGACAGTTTGATTTTGACAGACTGCACATACCTAAACACAAAATGATGACTGTCGATGGCCTGTCCCTGTCCGGAACCCCTGAGGATGCCCCCGTTACCCACCACAGCACACGTCACACACTGATCTCTTGAACCCCGTTCAAACAAACGACTGCTCGATGCGTTATTCAGCAGAGACAGGGCAGAACCTACCACTGTTGCACACAGGGACAGAGGACATAAGCATGTGTGTGTGACGGCAAGAATGAGAGAGTAGCAGAGCACTTTACACTGCAACAATGCATTTTATAAGAAACACTCAGTGCTAAAACATACGGACCACAAGTAAAAACTCTCCCGTAGCAACACACAACACATAATTAAACAGAACCGACAAAACACACACACACAGCGATTCCATCAACCCAGCCGTTTTTATCAGTCCTCTGAAATCGATCAGGGAAACTAGAGCAGCTGTTTCCCCATAAAGCTACAGCATATATAAGGCTTTACTTCAATTCGGTTCAAACGCACAGCCCGTCAAGACCTTGACCATAACTGAATCAGGTCTAAGCAGCCTTGGGACAAAACACTGCATCTCTGCAAGAAGAGGGATAGCTATCCATAGGTTTGAGTGATGATGACTTACCAAAGGCAGGCAGGCCTCCCCAGCCATAGGGAGGCGGCGCATTCTGATGTCGATGCCATTCAGATTCACTGAAGCTCCCTGCCCACTGCAGAACAGGTATGGAGAAATCAAAGCTGTCTTGGGCGAAGCGATCCTGTGTGGCAGCTCGTCTGAGGGAGCAGTATGGCACGGGCTGGGAATAACAGGAGAGGGATTAAATCACACCGTTTCAGCTCCATTAAGGGTCGCCATCTGCAAAGCAACGTCAGAACTTCCCGTCATTGCTCTAAAAGAATCAAAGAGTAAGATGCTTTTCGTTTAGGGCTGGATTCCTGCTGCTTCTCCATTGTCTCTGAGGAATGTACACATGAAACAGGAGCGTGCATTCCCGTGCCCAGAAGAGACATGTAGATGTTGTCAGAAACAAAGTACAGCAGCGTTTACGGCAGCGTTCCCCAAATCCAGCCCGCTGGGTTTTATTTTTAACCACCCGTTCTTGTCACTTTTCAAGTAAAAAAATAAATAAATAAAAAGATCAGTTTCTAATTAGGAAATGATGGCAAAAAAGGATTTTGACCCTCAAGGCATGATGTGTAGCCCACCTCTAAGTGCATCTCTCCCATCCTTCACAGAAATTGCTCGTTTGATTTTCATCCTCCTAACGGTCCATTTTCAAACAAGGCACGGACAAGTACTTAAGAGCAACTACCACCTCAGACTAAACATGCTCGACTGTGATACACCTTTATATTACTGACCATTTAATCACAGCATAGCTACAAGTCCTTACTTAAAGGTTTTAGCTTGCCCACCTCTGGTTCTTCATACAAGTTTGTGAAGTTCTTGTGGTCCAGGATTTGAGAAAGAGTGTCATATGTATCTGCTCTGTAAGACAATGTTGTAGTCATCAAATTCCAGACTAGTAATGGTAAATACAAGTGTTGTTAAAAATAAATAAAATAAATCAAGGTTGCCAAGAGATTTGCCAAGGCAAAGAGTGAAACCTGTCCTGAAGCAGAACAATAGCACGCACCTTATGCTGTTTGGCATGATAACAACATTCATTCACAATACCAGGCATTGTTTTATTACCATTAAGCTTAGTTACTTTTTCTTACGGCAATGATTTCTCACAACCGAAAGGATGTCCGGTTAATTCTAACAAGAGAACATTTTCAACAAATTTTTGCATCCCTTCAGGATGCAAAATTTTAATCAAACACAATAAATATTTACTACTTTCTGGGTATCGACTAGATATGAATAAAAGAGATCAATTAACAAGTAGTTGAGAGCCATAACATTAGATTTCTTAGGACCGTACTATCTAACATACCTTTCAGAGCGTCTGCCTGCCGTGTTAAACAATATGTGATGTTGCTCGTAGATAAACGTTGTGAAGGCGACACAAATTGCTCCCACCAGCAATTTGCGTATCCACCTGTGAGACTTCATGATTGTCAGCCCTCAAACAAACTGAAGCAGAAATCAGACAGACTGGAACAGAAAGGCGGTTCCTGTTTCCCACAACTGACGACGTTCGTTACACAGATCAAGTCACTTTGTCCAAGTGTCAATCATTGTCATTGTTGTAGTTTAGCAGCTCAAATGCTTGTTACGCGCGATAGCCTTTTGCCGATATTGAGATGGTGTCATATTTGAAGAATGTGAGCTGCATATGCTTAAATATCTCAGAACTAGCAGCTCTTGATTTGTAAAGTTTGTGCTTCAGTGGCGGGAAATTGTAACGTTCATTGTGTGTGGTGCTATTTTATACGTCATCTAATTGATATGTCTATTGATGGGTAAATGTGTTAGTCTGGGAAAGCTCTGCATTCAGTCTGGAATTTATCTGTACAATAATTCAGGTGAAAAAAAAAAAAAGAACTTGATGCCACATCAGTATGTCCACCCTGAAAAACAGTGCAGAGATCCTACAAGTTAGTCTTAGATGACAACCGTGTAAATTATATTCATTGTATTCACCATGTCTTATCTCAGTATGGAGAGCACTGGAAATTATGGTAAAGGAAACAAAATCTGGAATGATATGTATAGGTTTATCCTAGATTAATCATGTTTTTTGTTTGATTGTTTGTTTGTTCGTTTGGTTTTGTTGTTGTTTTTCCCCAGCATCGTGCCTTGTTGAAACATTTCTGTACATGATGATTTGTATTCCAGTGGTTGTGATGGTTGGGTTTTTAGGACTGTATCAGTTTGGATTCTCAGCAAGAAACAGATTATAGCCTATAGCCATATCTTGTCTCATTCAAATCATGGCCTCAAGTACACCCGTGGTTTACAGCTACAAGGCCGCTAAAAGTTATCACGTAGAATCACAGCGGTCACAGCCATACCTTAAAAACGTCGGAGCAGTTCCTCGAGACAGGCAAAGGTCACAGATGAAAGTGAAACTATTGTCGAACTACGCTGAAAGATTACCCCCATTGTATCACAGGTTCTATTACACTGTTCGTGCCAACACTTCGATGATCGCTTGGCTCTAAGCTATAGAGGAAATAATACTATAAACGGTTTTAACATTGCACTGTTGTCATTGTATCCAAGTCCTGCATGTGTGTGAGAGGGAGAAATGTTAATAGTATGTGTAATTAGTTAGGCAGGGCTTTTTTTTTTTAATGTACTAAACTTAAAATTGTGAGACACATGGTGTACTTGTTAAAAGCAGGCGGCCAACATATTTGCAGAATGATTCAGTTAACTGAAGAACACACTCAAAAAGCAACTGCATTTAAGGGCTTGTTTCAGAACTCCTCCTCTGGACGACCGATTCCACGACAACTTGATTATGTTATATATGTAGCTGCCACTAACATCCCTTTATATTTAAACCATGTCACTCATTTAGTGAGCTGAACCTGTGAGAGTAATTTGTTTTCACATGTGACCTAAAGCTTTCTGAAACCATGTAGCCTTTCATAACCACACATTCAAACCAGTCCTGTTTTTCAAAGCAAAGTTCAATAATGCACTGAACGCAGACAATGCATTCTTGAATGACAGGGAAATCATAAGACTATGTACAGTCTTAGAACTTGAACATGAAATATGAGGCCATTTCATGTCATACATCGTATTTACAGTAAAACAAGTTGAAAAATAAGATCACTGAGAGGAGGTAGGAAGTTCCTTTTTAATGACATCAAAATACCAATAATGCAGCCACACCTTTGTCTAAAATGTAAACTGCATAGACTATAAACTGGATCATAGCTATATGAAAATAACTTATTCATAACATTTTATGAATATAAAAGAGTAATTCTGATACTAACTTTAAAATATGTAACCACACATTCAAGTTACTGCAAACATTTGTCTTTTTTTTTTTTTTTTTTTAAAAAGGACATTTATCAATCCAACATATTACAATCATTTACATCAAATGTAATTGCTCATATGTAGTAGGATGTGAATGAGTCCCATTTTCAGTTCTTCAGCCCAATAATGCTGCAATCTGGTGTTAGGCTAAAAGCTGGTTTCATTGTAACTCTCTAACAGTAGTATTATGTATCACAATGATTTCTATAGAAAGAACAATGGGACCAGTTACAATGGAGACCACCTGTGCTAACCAGACAAGTGGGCTTTGCGACTATGCAATGAATTCTGCTGTTTTCCACGCAGAGCCCTCATGAATTTACATTGTGCAAATTTTACAACATTGCTCACAATATTGATTTGTGTAACTTTGACATTCAGGACTGGTTCCCCTGACAACAAGTAATGCTACAACAAAATTCAAAATTACTGTTTGAATGCAGTTTAATCCAGGAGCACACTTAATCTGAGGAACTGGTCAGTAGAACATGGCACCCTGAGGGCAAAACCTGAAAGGGAGACTGATAAACTGCCTCTCAGAGAAACAGAGAGAGAAAGAGGGAGACGGAGAGAGACAGAGAGAGAGAGAGAGAGAGAGAGAGAGAAAGAAAGAAAGAGAGAGAGAGAGAGAGACTAGAATGAGTAGAGTTTGAGCTGTTCCTCCACGTCTCCCTCAGTCACCTCTCCAAATGTCTCCTGATTTTCTCTTAGCAACTGGAAAATGGCTGCCAATTGCACCTGTTGCACCCTGAAACGAAAAGACATAAAACGCTGAGAAACACAGACAATGAATCATACAAGCAAAACACACTGAGAACATAGACAGAGGGGTCAGACATTCAAAAGGATGAGTAATGTTGAACATTTGGATAAGTATTCAGTACTTGTAACTCATTGCACAAGCGTTTTCCCAGTGCATCTATTTCATTTATACACTCTGACAAATGTCGAATTTTGCCAGTCAACTATTATAAACTATTAAGCTTTCATTTGAATTTCTAACACGTATAATAGTGATCTGAGGTGATCTGCCGCTGAAATCTATATCTGACCAACTCTACAGAGCAGCCATGATTCCCCCCAGTCAGAAAAATGATGACTTTAAGATTCTCTGTTTTCTCATTTCACAAAGTGTGCAATTAAATTGAGACAGATTTAGAAATGTCATTGCTGAGTTTTGCTTTTGATTCTACCTGTAAGGAGCTACTAGGCATCAGCAGTGAGCAGAGGAATGTTAAGTGTTAGAATGACGACTGGGCTTTTTACGGACCTAGAGTAATGAAGGGACAAACCAATGATACATCATTTCCATGATGTAATCGTGCTATTTCACATACCCACATTCCCTTTAATGTCATGATTACTCCATTTAAAAGAAAGGTAACAGTTACAGTCTTATTTTCTTTGAGAAATATTTTGAGCACGAGCTGCATGTGGAATGAGATCATACGAACAAATGGTTTAGACAATCTGGCTTTTTATTGATCACATATTACAAAAGCCATTTAAACTTTTTTTTTTTAAACAATCTTTTCCTTACCCCCCTGCCCCCAACCCCCACCCAACCAAAACAGAAAAAAAAATCACTACATTTCCTTGTCCATTATGTCTCCTTAATATGTGTAAATGAACTCAGATCTGATTGTAGCAGAGTTCAGTCATTTTCAGAGTACCTTTTGTGTGTCCTGTCCAAAAAGCCCCAAGAGAACTTGGAAAGAGAGAGAGACTACCACAGTATCTGATTTTCTATTCAAGGATTAAGACCTGTCCTGGACTAAATTACAGTTTTAGAGGAGAAAAAGCCAACTCACAATGCTTTTCAGACAAGTGAACAGTTTAATCCTTGCCTGAAAATCTCGTCCTTAGAGATCAGAGAGACACATTTTGATATTTACTCAGCTAACTCTGAAACAAACACACAATAAGCACACTGCAAGACAAACAGGGTGGAAGGTGCTTTATCATCAAATGGTTCATCACAGTTTCATCTTCAATCTAAAAAAACCCAAAAGAATAAAACAAAATGAAAAAAAAAAGAAAAGCCAAATTCTGGCTGATCCTCCACCCACAGTGACTACAAACCTCTCTTCATCTCACAAAATGGCCACCGTTTTCCTCTGAGCAGGGGGTTCGAAAAACATTCTGGTGTGTGCATTATGAACTCAAATTCAGGTTAAATTTTGTGTTACTACAAATGTTTTGGCAGTAAAAAGACACCATAAATGTGCTTTGGAGAACTTGTGTGCTAAGTAACATCAACTGAAAAGCTTTGCCCAGGACAGGAAAGAGGTGATGGTTAAAGACAAAGAAAAAATCAAGGAGGATATTATTTTAGGTGCTTTGGTGTTTGGTTTTAAAGCTTGCTATTCACAGGCGGAAACTGCAATGTGGCCTTTACAAAGATAGAAAGAAAAAAAAAAAGTCAAAAGAAAAACAATATTTATTTTCCATAACAGTTGCCAAACAACAGACAGACGAGGTCACTTCTCTTGACGGAGGTCTTCAAGAGTTTTCTTTTTTTTTTTTTCATCTTTTCACAAACGCACACAAAAAGCGAAGACAGGGCCTCTTGGTTAAAGTCCATCTGATTTGGCTTATTCAGCTACTCTGCAAAAGACAGGGAAAACACCATTAAGTTCTATATACACATACTGTATATACCCACAATGGATCCAGCAATAAACATGTTCCATTATTAGACAGTGTGGATTAAGACTGGCATATAGGGAACATACTGTATAGGACTCCAGTCTAAGGCTCACATTACACATATGGTACAGAATGTGAGATATGTATGGGTGTCTGCTGACTCTACCGCTCTGCTCTCCCTGTAGGAGAGCTTCAGTTTTAAAACCCCCTTCAGCTTTAAAAGCTCCACAGCTGAGACACAGAGGCTCTTCCTATGAGTCACCATCACAGACTGTGATTTTAGTTCATTCTCAAAGGGGGTGAAACAGGGGAGCTTTTTGGTGTAGAGGCTGTTCTGAAGGCAGACCCAGACTAACCGTAAATCTGAGCTTAAACATAATCCATTCTTCTGCCCCCCTTTTTTTTTTAACTGACTTAAAGCTTTTACCAGAACTAATATAACTCCTGCTTTAAACTGCCATCTTTTTGTGTATTCAGACTTTAACCTTCATCTAAACTCTGCCTTTATCCTAACTTTCATGGCCAGCTGTACATGACATGAAGAATGAATGGCTTTGATTGTAAGCATATGATTAGGTAGAGCTGAAGCCCACTCACCGTTTGCTGTGTTGTTAGATGTAAGCAGCAGAGGATGTGAGTCATGCAGGATTAAAGGAGACTTGGCTGAACCTGTCTCACACCCAGAGCCAGAGAGCCAACACAAGCAGTTAGGAGAGAGAGCCAGATCAGCCTTGATTAAAAGCAACTCCCACCACCCTAATAGAGCAGCCCGCACTCAGCCAGTCTCATGCATTTAGACCCAAAACAGCTTCGCTGATATGGATAAAACAGGAGCGTGAATCAGGTCTTCATGAATTCAGGATTTAGTCGGTGTAAATAGAGCAAAAAGCATATGCATGCACACTTGTGTAATAGTCTGTAGTTGTGTGTTTATAAATTCACAAAACATCTTGTTCATTTTGCCTATATCAAGATAAAGATATGAAGATAAAGTATCTCAGTGCATAGATTGCCACATGCATTAATGGGCTGACACAGAAAATGTACAGTCATGCATATACGTGTTTCCACAAAGAACACGGCACAAAAGGGGGGACACAGCTGGGGAAATAGCTTTAAGGAAGAAAAAAAGTCAGGGGGGAGAACTTCCTGAGTTATCTACACTAGTTTTTCTCTCCCTGCATGTTCCCATAGCTGCCAGCAGAGGGAGCAGTAGTATTGTAAAGTTGATCTAACTGACACTGCAAATAGAAACGCTCTGTTACTTCCTCTTTAGGTATGGTATCAGCTCCATACGGGCTGGAACTTCACGTCTGTCAGTCAAATATAAGGGAATCAGATGAAGCCTAAGCAACATACAAGACAAGATCATGTGATTTATCCAGTTTTGAGTTTCAGACACTTTACGTAAGGTACTCAGGAGAACGGCTTTCATTTGAAACCTAAACACATCTTCCCTTGGGCCAGTCCCACTGAAATGGGCCATTTTGTATTGTGTGGGTTGTCAGAGCTACAGCAGTTCTCATGCACTACATTCAAATTTGATACACTGTTCTTTGTATAACTATATAAGGTTGATGACTTCAGTCTATGTCAGTCATCCAACACCCGTTGTGTTTGGGCATCCTGTCTCTCTAAGAGCCTTAAGGTAGATTTTTAACACACATAAATGCTGTGTGTCACATCCTCTGGGACTTTGCCACATTTAACAGTCAAAAAGACCCAACTTGCTTTTCAAAGCTGGAGCTATCATTTAAGAAGCCAAGAAAAAGAAAAAAAAGAATGAACCCCAAGCTGCACATTCACACTAGTGCTGAGATTAGCGATGTACACGTTGGCTTGGTAAATGGTGGGGTGGCTTGCATGGTAAGCGACAGTTCTGTTTTTAAGATGGAGGGTGAGCCCCTATATGATGTCAAAAAGTCCTATTGTGATGTCATACATTAGATGTATCAGATTAAGTCCCATACTGTGAGAGTTGTCACAGAGACCCATAATCACCAGGGAGACATTACAAAAAAAAAAAAGAAAAAAACAAACAAACAAGAAAAACAAAAAACCAAAAGAAAATATTAGCCAGTGGTGAGGCCCAATAGGAGTGCGAGGGAGAGGAGAAGGTGAGCTTGTGAGGGGAATGTCATAAGGGAGTTCTAAGGGGTTCTGGAGTGGGGCTTAAGTAAACTGTACCTTACCAGCGGTTTCTTACAGACACACTGTCTGCAGCAGCTGTTTAAAGAGAGGTAAAATCAGCTGTGAACTCTATCCTGTAAAGATAAAGGTGGAGAGGGTGGGGAGTGAAGACATTATGTACACACTGTGTAACTACACTTTAGAATAGAACATAAGTTCATGTACATATGCATGACTTTTGTTCATCTTTACATTTCTGTGTTGTTTGGTTTCCCCCAGATAACGTGTTAGTCATGAGTACACAGTGACAGCTCTTGTGGAAGAGAACTTGCACAACTGCGTAACAAAAACAAATGTTTTGATCAGTGCATTGGATTTCATTACATTAGGCTACTTGCACATACACTGAAACAGTGTAGATTGGTGAAGTATATTGGGTCTGGAGTGTTGTGTTGTCGACTTTCAACTGTTTTCAGTTGAAAACTGATCTTTCAACTTCTGCCCTGATCAAACAATGGAAGGAAATCGACCACAACTGGAACATAAAAGCTTGAACCTTCACGTCTCTCTGCTTTTCCTCCTCTCTCTCTCTCTCTCTCTCTCTCTCTCACTCCATTTTCTTAACAGCTCCATGGCAACACAATAAACCAACATGGTCAAGTCTCCCTTCTTGTCCCTTGGTGATGTATCAGTTATTTTAAGACCTCTGATTCAGTTTCCCCCAAGTCCAATCAGAGTCCACTCAAGACGTCCTTACCCCCTCTCTCCAAGCAACTGTCTGAAACAAATGACTAAACGACATAGGCTACAGATTCATCAATTAGACTCTCGCTATCCTTCCATACCTTCATCATTCTGTCTTCCTCCCTTTACCCTCACTACGACTAATGATCTGAACCCACAAACAATCCAAAAAAACAAGTCAGTCATGTCTCCGACTCCATACAAGTCTTGACCTCCAGTAATTTCTCTGAAGAACACAGAGTGTTTTTCAGAAAGGAGTGAGGCTGGCCTTTTCTGTAACATTTCTCTCTCCTTATGCAAACTCTGGAACTTGTGCGTGTCGAAGAGAGGAGGAAGGAGGGGAGGCCCCTTCCCCACGCCGGCCCCACCGCCGCAGCCCAAAAAACCCCTCTCACGGAGCAAAAAATAGCCAGAGTTATGGATTCCACGGTGGAGTGGAATCTATAGCAACTCAATTCTGCAAGCATTTCTCAAAGTATCTGTAGTTCATTTTCTCAAATTAATTCTAGAGGTTAAGAGATAATAAAACAGATTAAGAAACAACACCAGTTTTTGTTGCAATGAGCATTTCACTCATATACCTAAAATGCTATACACAGAAATGAAATCTAGACATAAACTCTTGAAGTGCCACTGTAAAGTTCAAGGGTGACGCTTTGAAGAAAGAAACAAACAGTCCTGTTGGATGAGAACATGCTGTCTTCTTCTTTAACCATCAACCATATCCCTTTTTTCAACATGGGAATAGCACTGTTCTATCTTTAGATTAGACTGTGTTGTACTTCTCCATTCATTTACCTGGGTACACCCAAAGATCACACACGCACACACATATACAAACACATGTACACACACACATGCGTATGCATGTGCGCGCGCACACACACACACACACACACACACACACACACACACAGACCACACAAAGGGAAACACACAAAGTCTTCACCACTGAGGGAAACAAGCAATCCCCGCAGCTTTACGGGATTAAGACTAAGAACTCAACTTCTTCTGAAGAGAATCAGTTGGGGAATCAATGGGAAAGAGAGGGCAAAGTAAGAAGAGCCAAATTAGAGCAGAGAATAGATTATGCAGTTAGTAGTCAGTTAGTTAGAGAAAGCTGAACAGGGATAGAGAGTAACATTTGAAGAGGCAGACATTCTAAGACTGTTGAGGAAAACAACCACCGCACTGGAAGCTTCAGCTTCCATTCCAAGTAAGATTTCAGGAAAACTGAGAATTCTCTTCGATTCCCATGTAAGGCCTTGCTCCCTTCCCTATGACATCAATGCTGGATTCTCCTGGAATAGCGGCACTGACCTCTGCTCCTCCTCCATTTCTTCCTCAGTCATCCTCTTCTCAAACTTGGTGGTCCTCTTCTTGCCGGCCTTGACCTTTGGGGTCTCCCCTTCCTCAGGGGCTGCTGCCACATCTGAAGGTCGAGGAGGAACAGGGTATTAATGTCGACGTTCGGCGACGGCCGTCAGACAGGCGAAAAGTCTTACAAGCTTAGTCCCTGCTGGGCGCAGACTGCCCCAGATTAATGTCCAGGTCTGACCTGACATAGAAGCTTGATCCACTACCAAGCATTTTCCAGGATCACTGGTTCAATTTATAGTATGACCTCTTGTGCTGGCCAGTTCACTGAACAGTAATACAGTGATTTGTAGTTCTGTGAGATGGTCTTTAAAAATAAAGAGAACATAAAATAGAGCAACTGTGTGCTTAAGCTGTGAGGCTATACATTTTTAAGTGTATTTTTTTAGGTTAATTTATTGACTTATTATGTAATTGATTTTTGTTTCATTTATAAGTACTCTGAACCCTGTGTGCAGAGTTTTGCTTACAGGTTGTGCAATAAAATAGACAAATGTATGTCACAATTTCCAGTTTGTCCTCAGACAAATCAATCCATTTGCTCTAGGTCTCATCAATAGCACCTGAAAGTACTTGTTAAAAATGTCTACTATAACATCAAATGCAATGTTGACTGAAAAAAACCCCACATTGATATCTGTAAGAAATTCATGATCCACATGAATCATTTTTAACAAAACATATTTGAATTTCTATTCACCATAGAAAGGCTGTCTGGCAAGTTTTGCCCTGAAACAAAGATCCCATAAAAGAGTTTCCAAGATGTTGCTTTACTTAGAAAAGGTTTAATCTAATATTAGCTTTTATCAAAGGACAGAAAAAAAATGGGTGCCTTATCTCATTTTCTGTCTGCTTTGCCCAGTCCTGTCTTAGACCCAGCCGTACTGGGGTGAAAACTAACTTTATTGGTTTTTCCCAGAATTAGGTTATCTCTGGTGCACACCCACAAGTGACGTTAGGTTGCAAACATCACCGCTTTCTGATATTCAGAGCACAGCAAGCGCATGCTGCTTGGAAAACAAAGCAGGCATCTGAAAAACAACCAGTTACACATGAGCGAATATAACCACAGATCCCTAAGGCACAAAGCTCTTGAGTACATATATGTGCTTATGTGCATGTGCATGTGTGTGTGTGTGTGTGTGTGTCTCCATGTCCCCTTGTGGTCCTAATGTATCTGTGAGCACTTGGAGCTCAGTCCAGGAGACAATGGTTGAGCTGCAGTCTCAGAGCTTTGCTCCAGTAATGGCCAGAGGGGAGAAACACAAGCAGAAAAAGACCAGAATACAAGATGGTGGCAGACCTTAATACATTTTAAGCATTTCTAATAAGAAGAGGATGATGTGCCCACAGCAGAGTGAGAGAAGGCTTTGAGCTGGGCCCAATTCTTTAGTGAATTAAATCAGATGTGTCAGTATGTAACAATCCCAGATGTGTTAATAATGGTGGTATTTGTTATGGAACCATTTAAAGGCTGGACAGCATTACAGTGTGAGGCAAGCTTGATGGCTGAAGACAGCATGCCAGGGCATATGAAATGAGGGAGCACCAGTCAGTTATACAGACTGAATTTGAAATCTTGTAGGATTTGATATTAGTTTTGCCTTAGTTTGCATTCATCAGTTTACAGGTTCGAAACATTTTTTTTAAAAAAAGGGAAAATTCAAGCCAACTATACTACGCTGTTACTGAGCATTGAGAATAATAACAGCTCTTCAAGATAAGAAATTACATTGGCTCAAAGGTCTACACTCCTACAGGAGAGCTGAATGAAGGCTGTGTATGCTAACAATGGAACTGTGTCACCATCTACGCTACAATTGTTCCATTGTGTGGATGGCTGAGTGACAGTGATAGAGTGACATACCATTATGCTCTACAGTCTCCGGAACAGCTTCTGGAACAGCTTCTAGCACGGGTTCTGGCACAGGTTCTGAGACAGGTTCTGAGACAGGTTCTGAGACAGGTTCTGAGACAGGTTCAGGGACAGGTTCAGGGACAGGCTCTGAAGCTGGTTCAATCACTGGGATTGGCTCTGGTTCGGGAGCTGGTACCTCCACTGGTTCAGGCACAGGCTCGGGGATGGGAACTTCTTCTGGGACAGAGGCTGGGATGGGTTCTGGGATGGGCTCCTCGACGTGAACAGGTTCAGGGGCGAGCTCAGGAACAGGTTCAGGGGCGGGTTCAGGGGCTGGCTATGGAGAGAAGTGGAAAACCGAGGAAAGAAATAAAATATGAGAGATTAGGTCAGAAGAAAAAAGTTAATTCAGATACAAAACAATTATAATGGGGTATAAGCTATGTGCTCAAACTGTAGCAGCAAAATCAAGGAAAATCAAGATATACTGCAAAGTAAATGCTAACTCATTGTAGTCTGAAGACTAGTTATGTAGTAATGAGCACTTATTAATAAACAACGGGCCTGGGATGTTTCTTTCCACCTCAAGAGGTTGCTGAAGCAATCGACCGTCCTACTTAATTGTCACACCTTATGGCATGGATAGCTTGCCCAAAAGTTGAGCTACAAGCTTAGCCTCTCTACTGGATACTACTGATCCTTCATAAAGACATGTACACCACTGCTAATTCTCTACATTCACGGTACAGCCCTGCTGAGTGTACAACATGAGTGACAGCTGTCACACACAGCCTGAAACTGCTTCCTTGTTCAGCAACCTCCTCTTCATCAAACACCTGTCTGAGACACAAGAACAAAGCCTACCCCCCCCCCCCCCCCCCCATCTTAGTGCTTACTCTGGATCTCTCCCTGGCTATGACAGCTCAGAACCTGTCTGTTGGGCAGTAGACTGAGGTCCCAGTCACACCAGTTAGGCTATCAGTGACACAGTCTGCAGGAGGAAGTGCCTGTCTCCACCTCTTGTCCAGTGCTGAGTGAATAACCATAGCAACTCTTTTTTTTCGCCCCCCTTTGTTTGGTGTGCCATTTATTTAAAGGCAGTCGCAACTACTTTGTTTCTATGCAAGAGTTCTTTGGTTTGAGTGCAGGGTGAGATGGTGGTAGGAGCAAACCACGGAAAATCAGTCCCTCCAGTTGCTGTTTTTGCCATACTGGAGGTAGGAGGACTCAAAGGGCACTGGTTTGTGTAGATTTTTTTTTGGATAACTACAAAAGGTTTGGGCGCTGATCCTCAGACCACGGCTAAAAACACAAGCCAGTCACATTTTGTTTTCGTAGCAACAGAAAGTTGAGCACAAGTTTTGATGTTCCTCGGTTTGCCATTACTTGACAGTTAGTCACTACGATCCTGATATTTCTTGTAGCGGAAATGAGCTGTAGGAGTCTGGCTTGTTCAGAAGTACTCCCTTGAAGACCATAACAGAGGAAAGCGGATCCGAAGGCTTAATAGACCATACTGATTTGCAGAGTGATAAAAAAAAAAAAACATTTGTGGTCTCAGATTTACCCCTACAAACGTTGCTGCTTTACATGTGGAGAACATGAACATAAAGTTACCCCAAGAAAGTAAAAACCTAAGGTGGTTTCTGACAGTTAAGTTTGCAGAAATTTAGGTTTCTTTTGCTGGGAAAGAATACTCATGTGAGGATTTGAGCTCCCAGACAAGAAGTGATGAACTAACAAAACTAACTGAACAGACAGGGGTCACTTCAGCAGATGCCTGCTTATGGGATAGCTTAACAAAATGGCCTTAGTGAAACAGCTCTGGCTGTCTATTGGAGCGGACTTCACTGCCAAAGGCGTTTTGGCAACAACTGCAAACTAACTGGCCGATGGAATAGAGACTGTATTCTGTATTCTGTATTACACAAATGTCCAAGCTATTCCTGCTCACTGTATATGTGTGTGTGTGTGTGTGTGTGTGTTTCTAATGCTTTAAGCCTCTGACTAACTGACCTGCATCACTGGCATGGCATCCATTTAGTGGCACGATCAGCAGCTGCCCTGCCCGTCTGTGAGATCCAGGGCAGTTATTCATGATAACACTTTAGTACAAACAGATGAAGATACTAAATTCACATTGTCAGTAAGAACCAACACAATGGGAGTACTTAACAAAACAGATACAGTCGTGGTGCTCACGGTACTCAGCCGTGGACTTTACTACGCTGTCATAATTTATGCACATCATTATCTTCTTATGCCAATGACCATACTTCCTCTTTACTGGCAGTTCTTGATATGTTGCCCTGACCTGTTTTGACTCCAAAAATGAGTCAGAGGATTAAGAGCAGCTTGTACAGGATTCAGTGCCATGCCGAGAAACAGCCAGGCTATTACCTCCTCTCACCATTTACAAAGCGCCGCTAACTTTTGACTGTGTTAAAAACACGGCACATCAGAGCTGCCTGCTGTTCCGCTTCCTTTCTTAGCACAGTAAGACAGAACGGTTTGGATGAGTGCTGTTCATATGAATTAATGTATTTCCTTCTTTAATATGGAGGTTTTTAATGTCACTTTTGGCTTTGGAAAAGTAAATGAAAACCTGGGCTTTATGAGAACACAAGGGAACTGGATAGGCCAAACTGGGGGGAATGGTGAAAATAAATGACTAAAAAAAGAGCTTTAATCTAACAAATGCTTCGGGAAGGCTTTCTTACTGATGGATTTCCACCTCACACGGAAATGTAGTGACATATTGAGTATTGCTGCAATTGTAGTTACAGCCTCTATGCACACTGTCTGATACTGAGTATTACTGTAATTGTAGTGACAGTCTCTATGCACACCCTCTGATCAGACACGTGTTTCTCCTTCCATGCTTGTCTTTCATAGATTGCTGTTAGAAGCTTTCAGGACCCCATTGAGAGTGTGTGTGTGTGTGTGTGTGTGTGTGTGGCGGTGGGCCAAAACATCCACAGTGGCATAGACTGTCCTTGTCTCATTCACAACTGCCTGCCCCCTCTGTTTCTCTTCATTCACAATAGGACTTTGTTTCAAACTGCTGCTCAGCGCAATCTCTCCTCCCCAATTATTTCCCATTGCACGCCTGGAACGCCACGGAGATAGCTGTGCCCAGTTCTTGGGATCATCAAGATAAGACCAAAGATAGGATTATGCTCTGGGTCTGCCTACTGTGACTAGTGAGAGAGCTTTCTGTTACAGAGTCAAAGGCAACACCACTGCTAATAAATTTGTCTAAACTGGACTCCTGCATAATACATAATTCTATAATATCTCTGTTTCCCTGCTTCCCATTAAAGCTCTCTTTTATTCACAAAAACATTTAAAAACTTTAAATGGACTGTGGTCACTTAACTGAAATGCTAACGTAAGGTAAAATCAACACTTTTGCAGTAGTTTTCTCTTTGGTAAAAGAAAAGTGATACTTATTTGTGGTGAATCTGTGTGCTAAAACCTCAGATTGTTTGCAAACATAAAATGCATCGCCTGTCAAAACATACACAAAATCGCATACTGTTTCTTGTCTTCAACTCTGCAATTGGCCAGCCTCTGAAAGTGGAAAGTTTCTCTCTCTCCCTTTCTTTCTCGCTCGCTCTCTCTCTCTCTCTCTCTCAGGAGCAAGGAGCCATTCCATTCCAACAGAGTGAATCACTGGGCATTTAGGGTAGTGTTGTCCAACATGGCCAAAAAAGACCACAAAATCCAAGTTTTCAAATTACAGTGAGTCACTAAAAGGGAGAAGATCCAAGAGATAATGTACCTCGATCCAAAAATAACATTCCTCAGACTAGAGGTTGGTTGAGAAACTGCTAATACCTGCTTTGTGCTGAACCACACAAGGTGCCCACTACAAGCTTAATCTGTCAATAGACACAAAGCATGTACATATACACTAGTATTTCAGTCTGGAGTAGTTCACCTACACCAATATACTACTAACACTATGCTATCATTTAAACAGTTTTTAAGAGACAAGACAAGTAGCAGGAGAGGGAAATTCCAAGATGGCGAGGTCAGAGGAAAACTTGACCAATCAGCAAGCGACCGGACAAATTCCAGTCGCACGCTACTGTTAGGAGGAGGTTGTCGGCTGCCTGAGAACACAGAAAGGAGGAGGAATGTCTCTGTGTATTCAGCACTTGTCTCTGCTTAGTATGTATAACACTCAGTGTGACTGGCCTTGGATAACCAAAGCAGTTTAGCCTCAGTCGAGATTCACGGACAACATGTAATTTGTCCAAAATGCATTTGAAGAAGGCAAACACGGCAAACATGTACACATGTCAGGACTGGTCAGTCACACAGAAATATGCTGAAGAGGAATTTTTTTTGGGGGTGGGGGGTCATTTGCTTGCTAAAAGCCTATATAGTGTTGACTTGCTCTCAGCTGCCCCTCAGAGGAGAGCAGCTTGCTACAGCTGTTCCGTATGTGTATGTGTGTCTCCCTCTCTCCCATGAGCATGCATTGCCATGTAAGGAGGGCCCCAGACCCACAAAAAAAGCAAACTTTCAGAGGGGAGATTTGAAGAGAGATAGAGAGCTGGATTCTTTTTGATTGGGTGACAGAAAGAGAATGTAGATTCATCTTTTGTAATACTGTTAGACATCAGATAATAACAATGAACCTGAACCTTTAGTTCTAAGGATGACAATGGACACCACTGCCCCAAAACAGCAGTAACCATGGCACTAAAATCAAAGTGCATACCTCTAGATCTTCGTCTTCAAGAACGCTTTTTAAAAAGGATTTCTGTCCTCTCAGAACTTCAAAATTTAATCTTTCGGCAAACACTTGGGATTTAGAAAATACTTTCCAGCATATCTGGGCAGCATTTGCACATGCAAAACCAAACGCTGTCCCTATCCAAAAAACCTGAGCAAAGTCGAGGTTTATACCAATGGTTTTTGGAGCCACATTGAAGCTTCAACCAGATCTGGCAGTATCTGTATAAATATCCCAAATCTTTGAGTTTAGGCATGTCCAGCCGATGGGCTAAACACAGGAAGAGAGCAATTCATAAAAGGCAGTTTATCCATCATGAAGTCATTAGTTACACTCAGTGTGAATTTACATTTGGACGCAAGTATATTCAAATAACTGACACGTACCACAGTCACAAGCCTGAGAGCAAAGAATAGTGAAATTCAATCCAGAAGCACTGAGTGCCAACTCATCGTTTTCTTTTTTCTGTGCTGGGGAAAAAAAGGTCAAGAGAGAGGTATAGAGAGAGCGAGAGAGAGACAGCGAAGGGAGAGAAAGAAACCCGAGAGTGGTGTGTTACAAGCGAACATGCCATGCACATATGTTGAAAGGTCGAGGAGCCAGAAAGGGGAAAGGGCATTTTGCATGAACAGTTTGGAGGAGGGGGATTGAGCAAGGGGGTGGGGGGTGGGGGTTGGGGTTATAGATCTCGAGGTGGACAGGTGGAGCAGACAGAGGTGGGCACTCTTAGCTATCAATCAAAGTGTACTCCGCAAGAGCGTAACTGTTGCGCGTTTGTGCACATGTAGGTAAGAGAGACGCGAATAGCAGGAGCGGGTCAAAGGTCACCCAGTACCTTGGCAACCGACACATACCACCAGCAGAGTGCTCTCATAGCTTTTACAATGTCAATAAATCTCAGCTCAAAGTTGATGTCTGGGTGTGAGGCCCATGTTTAATATTTGGGAAAAGTTTTGTAGCGTTTAAAAGACCCTTATGCTTTGTGTGCCCTGAAAGAGATTTTGACTTTCAGTCAGGTACGTGCTTTTGCTAATCTCTTCAGAGTAACTCTGCTTGTGATAATTTGGTCCCAAGACACATTGAGAACCAGTAGAAACAAAATCTGCTTTGCAAACCTTACATAATGACATGTAATAGAGAACAGAAGGGGGCCTGGGGTGTGGGTGTGGTTATACCATACACAGCACTGAGATACACAGGATTCACAGGAGCAGTAGCAGTTTCTAAGCCCACATAGGCAAACACAGTTGAGAGGTGAGATTTTCAAGAGTGTGTGTGTGTGTATGTGTATGTGTGTGAGTGTGAGTGTGAGTGTGTGTGTGTGTGTGTGTGTGTGTGTATGAGTGGGGGTGGGGGGTTTAGGCAGAAATACAAGCAGCAGCACAGGAAGAAGCCAGGGAAAGAAATTCCAGAGCTCCCAGATGCGGCTGTGCACAGTTTTCTTATTCCTCCCTCGCTCACAAACCACATATTCTGAAACATAATACTTGGGTTCTAGAACCACATAAAATAAATGAAATAGAACAGCAGTTATGGAAAACCTCGGAATCTAGCTACTGTTATCTGGTCATCTTTTTGTCTTTGCAAAACTAAGACATCTGCATACTCTTGTTTTAAGTCAAGTTTTTTTGTATTCAAAAGTGACTATAGTGCTGTTTCTTGAAAGGTAGAGCCAAATGAACCATCATACACTGAACTGCTGAGTCCAGAGGAGTTAAAACACTAAAGGTGTCCAAGACTCAGGACAGTGCAAGTCTACCACTCTGACTGGCCTCTGAAATTTGGCTTTACCCCATTAGCTTTGTCAGTGTGCTTTCAAAGCCCTCTGGGGCATTGCTCTCGCTTGGTGCAGCCTTTCCTCGCAGGCGAAGGAGAGAAAGAAAAGAATTCTTCTAATAGTAACAGAGGAGGGGAGCAGAACAAGAGACTCTCTGTCTCAGAGAGACAGAGAGCACAAAAATTCTCCTGTCTCTCACAATGACCAAACACACAGGTTTTTTTTCCTGTCACTGTTTGATAAAACAGCCAGCTCTTAAGTGACACTTTAGCCCTAAAGCCTATTTTCTGTCATAGAACTGAAAGTGGATTGGTAGGGGGTTACAGAGGCTAAAACTATGCTAGAGACCTGACTGTAGCACAGCACTGACACTGTCAAAACAGGTGGACTTAAGTCATAAAAAGAAACTGTCTCCTTCTACCAATCAAAGGCAATGGCAAAACCTACCTCTATTCATTGTAATGGACAGTGGACCGATGTTTGTGAGTTCAAGCCAAGAATGGATGTCCACCATGTTTAATTTGAAGGTGTCCCCAATCAGTCTATACCAGTTTGGCTTGACTGAACAAAGAATCAAACACTGCTCGAGCCTTACTGCCTAACCATCGGTTTCAAACTCACCAAAGCAGATAGGGGAGTCTGTTCCTCTCCCCTACAGCCTCAACAAGACAAACAAACATGTCACACAATACATACTACAGATTTAATCACAGTGTGTGCATGTATGTTTGTATATATAGAACCCATATACATTGTAATGTATTTAACATGTGTATATGTGCATTACTTTCGTTTGAGTCTAGATATAGTGTGTCTCTGCAGTAAATTCTTCGTGATATCTTTGCGTCTCCCCTTACAGCCACTTCGGGCACATTCTTAGTGAAGTCGAGAGGCTTTGAAAGAGCTTTTACCGAAAAGGGCGAAGGCTCTTACATTTACAATCCGCGTTCTGCACACAGATGAATATTATTTAAAATACCCGTGTGGATTCCAGGGCGTGTACGGTTTTTGATATGTGCAGTGAGATAGATGGATCTATTTTGATCCAGCTGTGTTTCAATGCACAGTTAAAAAAAAAGTATTGTCACGCTGCAAACTCTTCAGTCATTACATATAAAAACAACTATTTTGCTTCATCAGAGGAGGTCAATTGGACCATCGATTTTTCGCTCTAAACTAAGGCATGGAAAGGGAATATGTCTTTCTCGGCACATTAAGTGAGGTTTACAAGGCAACGCGACTACTGCGGTTAACGCTGTGCAGTCATTGTAGTATTCACAGTCATATTCTTATTAGCTACCCAAGCTCGTACAATATTTGAATGGGTACCTAAAATGACTCTCTTCGATACAGGCTACTTTATGTTCATATCCTCTTAGTAGAGTTTCCTAAGACAACTCTTCAGAAGGGGGGTGTGCCTCTCTGCGAGCGCTACTCCAGCTCTGCTTACATGAAACGGAGACACAGTACCCTACATTTGCCTGGCATCTCGCTCCAAATCTTAATTAAGCCTGGACGGCGTCCCAGTGCTCTTTCTCCATCTCTGAACCAATTAGCAAAGGTTTGCGAATTACGAGATTTGCAGGTACTGTGAGGCCAACCAGAACTAGAAATTAGGGTACTCTGTGTTCTGTCGGGGGAAAAAAAATCACCTTTTGTACAACACAAAGAACAGCGTGTGCTCTATGCGTCTTACCTGTACTTCAGGCTCTTGCTTAGCTGGAGCGACTTCTGCCTCAATAACGGGGTGTTCTTCCACGACTCGAGTCTCCTCAACAACTGGGGGCACGACGACAGGCTCCTCTTTTTTCTCTTCTTTCACGACAACTTCAGCTTTCACCTCAGGCTCTTTGCGTTCGACCACTGGTGCAGGCACTGGGCGCTCCACTTTGGGTTGGTAGTACTCTGGCACACGCTCCGCGGGCTTACTTTTTTCAGGCTTCTTCTGTGGCTTCTTTGCAGCAGGTTTCTTAGCGAACAGTGTCGCTCCAACGATTATAGCGATAATCGTAAAGAAAAGTGCTGATAATATTATAGGCGCGTCAATAGCCATGGTTGCCAGGTAAAAATCAAACTCTAAGAAACTGAAAGTAAATCGTGATGTTTTAAAAAGAAATTATCTTTTGTTTACGAGGACATGTAACTTTATCACAGAAAGGTAGGAAGTTTGCAGTTATCTGTGGAGTTCAGTTTAAGTGAGAGCGTCAATCCACAACTCGTGGACGCATTTTGCGTGTGCGCTTCTCGCCAGTCTCATCAACCTGCATATGTAAGCTCTGTTATCATGCTTAAGTCCAGAGCGTCATTTCCTATGGACCTGCCCTGCTTACACAGACCGGCCCTATTTAAAGAGGCATATCCCTCTTGTAACGAATTCTTCAAATCCGAATACCCCGTGCTCTCAACACAAGGAACACAGCGAAACTAGACACGTATACTTTATAAGCATTAAATTACCAAAAGACCGAAGTGCAGACATGACAATGTATTCTTGTAAGAAACATTATAATATGTCTTCACACGGAACTGACGCTTTAAAGGCTGATTTCATTAAACACAATAAAATGAACTGAAGCATTGTGGTTATACATAGAAAGATTTATTGATTCAATAACAATATTAATTTGTTTACTCTGATCTGGTCAAGCACAAGGTGTCGTTTTTACCCCACACCCCTTAGAGTCCCTGCGGATCAAAGGCCTCAAGTGCGTGCAACCTCAGGGACTGTACTAGTGCTGAGCGTTCAAGGCGAGTAAAACTCAGGTAATAGCGCATAAAAAATAACCCCAGACAAGTACAATACAACAACGACTCATCCTCTGAAACAAACATGTTTGCCCTTACATTGCATTCAGTAAGAAAACCTTTCAATGACAGATGAATCTTAGACCCGTACAATCTCACATTTCGACGAAGGCTGAAAACCCATGCGCTCTTGTTTTTTTTTGTTTGTTTGTTTTTTTTTTCAGTCAATGAGCAGTGGGAGCAACGACAGCACATCATTGGGCGCAAAAGAGGCACTTTTCAATGGGATGTAAATCCAGACAGCACAGTAATACACACATTATTCCAGCAGACCACTTTCATCCAATTCGGAGTAGATTTACGTCATTTAAAGCACGAAAAACACACTCACTTGACTCCCCACAGTACTTTCAAACCATCATCTTCGAACAGAGTTGGCTACGTTGAACAGTCACCACTTACAAATGTAAGTTTATCTAAATCGTTTTATTTGCTCTCGGACTTGTTTTTTTTTTTTTTAGAAGGGGGTTGGTGCTGAGAAACAAAATAATTTATACATAACGACTGACACAGCTGCTCCTATATTTAACACATTTTAACATTAAAATGAGTCTTTGGGAGACTACATGAGACGATCTGTGTTACAAATGCTTTTAAACAGGCCACTAGAAATAAGAAAATAGATTGTCTTTCCCCAGTGTTTGATTTGTGTATAATAAAAAATATACCTCAGATCCCTCAACACATCAACCGTTTGGACGTAGGTACAGCTTGTTAGCGTTACTACCCCCTACTGTTCGGTGTGAAAATTGCTTAATTGAAACAAGCCCAGGCTCAAGAGATAACCGTGTTAGAGTCCTGCGTGGAGCGGTTGAGCATCGTGTGCGGAGTTCTGAGTTCGGACGTTATGAGTTCTAACGTTCTAAAAACAAATGGCACTCTGCGCTAATCGGAACAGAAAAGCACAACGAATGGGGTCACGTCACATTTAACGCAACTAATCTCAAAGACAACAAACCGGAGGATGGAATTAAAATGTACTATTGGTTGTTTTCAGAGCGATTGCTAGCGTAGTCTTGTTCACTTTGTCGTCAGTTCCAGGACGACTGCCAATCTTATTCCTATCAACAGCAGTAATTCAATATACCCCAGACTGTGAGAGAAAGTCTAAGCGCTCTAAGAATTAGGCCTCTTCATAAATCTCTAAAAAGCACTCGACTCGTTTCTTTGCATGGATAACGTTTCACTTATCGTTTCTGTAAGATCACCAGGGAAACACTCGCTTTCAGACACTGAACGGGTGCTGTATGAGAAAGGTCTTAAAGACTTTTAAAGCTGGCAGATTAGATCACTGCTGTATACATCACTGGAGGTAATCTCCATCTTTGTAATTTGAAGGACCAGTTTTCATGTGTAATTGTATTTCAACTCCAGTCCTGGAGAGCCAAAGCACCATCATCTTCTAAACAAGTCTACACCAAAACCCTGTAATGAACTCAAAGGACTTGATAATTAGCTAATTAGTTTTGTAATCAGCTGTATTAAGAGACAGATTGGAGGAGAAAAATGTGCTGTGGCTTTCCAAGACTGAAACTCAGAAACAGTTTCCTGGATTTCCACATTATAACCTCAGATAAACTGAGAACAGAACATGGGTGAATAGATTAAGCCAGTAACTGAACTCCGTTGGTTTGTTTGTTTTTCTTACAAAGTCTAAGTTAACAGACTGAACTGTTCATCAAAACTTTTTGCGTCATCTGTTATCTCAGATTTCTCTGAGTTACCTTAATTTTACGGGGATTACAGCCCATTTGATGTGCAGATTATCCCCAATACAAACACACACACATGTATAAAATTATGGGTGATGGGTATCAAAGGAATGAATGACAAAGAAACACTTCTGCAAACAATGAGGCAGCATTATTTTCTCTAACCGAAACCAAACCCCTCCCCTCCATCCCATTCACCCACACTGTGTGAAAGAATCCTCAGAAAGTAGTAAAAACATCAAATGGCTCCAACAGTATGGCTCAGTGTCTCGTTCAATCACCACCACCAGCACCACCACAAAGTCCACCATAACCTTAGTGTGGGAAAATAAAAATAATGATATGCTAAATAAAAACCATGTCCCTCACGACTTCCCACACAACGACGTAAGACCCCTGGCGCTCTGGAGAGACGGAGGGGTGAGGGGGGGGCCTGATCCCCTTGGGCTTCCCCATCTCTGTGACAAAGTCTCGAGTCAGGCAAGGCAACAGGAACGAAAATGGTGGTCTCCATCCTTTTTTTTTTTTTCTTTTTTTTTGCCCCCTCAGAGGTCCATTCTCATGCCTATCCAAGCTATGGCTGAGATCACAGCCAACGAGCATGAATTTAAACGGATTTTCTTTTTTTTTTTTTTTTCCTTTTCTTTCTTTTGCTTGATCATTAGAAGCACAATAGTGGCAGGTATCCGAGGCGTCCACCTGGAGTGTACTACGTTACTCAAAGACTCAGCAACTAATGGACAGATGGGGACCGCAATCTCCTGAGAGAGTGAGCAAGAGCGAGAGAGAGAGAGAGAGAGAGAGAGAGAGAGAAAGAAAGAGAGAGATTGACACTCCCCTCAGATGTGCCCGACAGGGGTGGAGTGTCACCGTGAGGAGCTACGTTCTTTGCTCACGCAGTCGTCCTGGGTGGTGATGTCACCATTTCCCATCATGCCACAGGTCCGTCTCTTCTTACGACGATGGGACATGGTGTCATTATCGGAGCCTGATTCAGCCTAGAGAAACAGAGAGAGAAAGAGAGAGAGAGAGAGAGAAAGAAAGATGGGAATAGAAAGACAAGTCAGTGGGGATGCTGGCACTCCATAAGTCCATGCATCTTGGCAGGGAATCCCAGCCACTAAATCATAACTGAATCACTGAGCCATGTCTGACCACAGCCTCTCTAACACACACGCAGGGAGGATGGGAGAGATAAGTGTCTGTTCAATGGTGTAAACAGATATAATGAAATCTGACAGTCTAAGACCATTCTACGGTCACACTGCCGTTGATGGTTGCGCTGACATCCTACCGTATGCACGGGTGTACAACACCGCTTCTCGTCTGCGTTACAGAAACACACCCCATCAGCAGAACTTCACACCCGCACCATCATGACTGCGCGTCCTCATAATCTGATATGTTTGAGTGTGAGGGAAGAGGCTGACAGCCAGGCATGGTCATGCTAAAAATCTGACTGAACATTTGTCACACTATTTTAACTGCCACCAGAAACCCAAGCCAGAACCTTGCCATGTTTCAAAGGCCACCGGACCAAATGGTAGACATAACACTACACAGTTTTCTATTGCAACTCACATGTCTGACCAGGAGAAACATGTGCATTAGAGTAAGTGTTTTGAGGTAAACATTTCCTCAACACAGTGGGTGGAGGAGAGGATAAATGACAGTGTATGGTTGAGTGTGTGTGTTTGAGTAGAGGACAAAAGATATATAAATATTATATGGTGGGCACATACATATAAGGGAGCTGACATATGTGCCCATGTCACATGTGTATGATGTACCCGTGTCGATGCCATGTGCCCAGTCTGAGAACAGGTGTCTGCAGTCTTCATTCTGACAGCACCATTCAACACCATCCTCTACAGTCCCTGGTAAGAGAGTGTTTGTGAGGGTGCTTGGGTGTGTGTGTGTGCGTGCGCGTGCATGTAAGTGAGAGTGAGCATGAGAGATGGAGAAAGAGAAAGTGAGAGTGTGTGTGTGTGTATGTCTATGTTTGTGTGTGTGTGTGTGTGTGTGTGTGTGTGTGTGTGTATGTGTATATGGAGCGGCAGCCCAGGACTGTAGCATTTTATTATTTTTAGTTTGACAGCCAAACCGCTGACACCTCATGGGGTTGAGCAATAAGCTGCCAGTAAGATCTAACAAATGGAATATATTTGGCCAACTACAATACGTAGAGGGGATTATTTTGGGGAATCCAAACAGCTCCTAGACTTCTATGTGTTCTCTCCATATTGAGGGCTGTGTGTGTCTGTGAGTACCTCAGAGTCAGAGTCGGAGGAGCTGGAGGAAGAGGATGATGAAGAGTCACTGGAGCTGTCTGATGCGATGCCTGTGGATTCCTGCAGGTCAACTTTATCTGCTAGTGCTGCTAAATCAGGCCGCTCCTGCTTCAGGATGCTACACAACACAACAATAGAATATTACATGCCACAGGAATACAATACGAATATGGAACATTACATAAAAAGAGGAATAAGATGCAGCTATAGAGTATAATACAACTATGTCAATACTACAATACTAAAAAAAACACTAAACTACTTCTACAAAGAGTCTGCCTGTCTCTGAAAAGCAAAACTCCTTCAATATCTTGAAAGCATCTTGCTAACAGTCAGTCTGCTCTCTTTCTGGGTTGTGGAGTAAAAGGGATAGGAACACTGGACTTGAGCAAACTCTTACCGGTACCACTTTCTGGAGAGTTTGGGTCGTCCACGGACGGTTTTGTGCCACACGATGGGGAAGTTGGTGGTGCTGGCGAAATTTTGGGTTACTGCGATGGTTGTGTCTAGGTTAAGCACCACATGCCACCAGCCACCTGAGAGAGAGAAGAGAAAAGAGAGGATCAGAAAAGACAGAGGTGAGAAACAAAAGAATACATTCACATTCATTTCAGAATAACAGACATGGCATCCCTAATTCACTAGGAACCAAATATTTAATTGAAGATTAAATGATATATTCCCTGATTAGTACAATGCTTAGAGCTGCACTAAATACTTTAAGAGCAAGAACTGCATGACAGAAATGAGAAGAGTGGGATCATTTCACCAAAACTAAAAGCAATGGGACATAAAGAACAAGCCAGTAGAGACACTGGCTCTTTGACAGTGTTCAGTGTGTCATCGTTAAATTGGCATACTACTTTCTCGACTTTCAACGGGTCAAAACTGGAAGCCCAAAAGTCTGGGGTGTTAAAGTCTGACTCCTCTCATGGCTGTTAAACACATGCTGAGTACAGTGGTCAGTAGCATCATTCCACTGAGACATTTGAGCTACCATTTCAGTTAACCTTGGAGCTTATGTGTACCACTGCGTCGCACTGCTTGGCTTAACACTGCTGTGGAGGAGGCTCTCTGCTCTGCACAGTCCTGTTTACGGTCAGTAAACAGCAAACTGCAGCCAAAGGGTTGTATTAAAAATACCATGAGGCCTGGGACGGGATCGGTCACGCTAAAGTAACGCAGACTAGACTTCCTTTTTCTGCCCAGACAATGTGCTTAGACAGGGACTATATTTTGAAGAGAGCCTTCCACACCCTCTTTGGTATTTTACCATCCTCAAATTTTAGTGGTTTTCAAAACTATGTGTTTCTTTCTGTAAAATGCAATTTCAGACTCCACTGATAAGACAGAACTCTTGGCTAACCTTCCCTTTTGAATCACAGTTGATATGCACAAGCACAACTGGTGTGTTAGTTAGCAATATACCTGTATCAATAGCAAATGGGAACTAACTTTTATTGTACAAAGCTCATGAAGTAAAGTGAACTGTGGTGAAAAAATGATTCTGAAACATGAAAGATGTCCTTATGCAGTTTAAACTGGGCTCAGTTGATATTTATGTGGGACAGTACAGGAGAAGTCCCTGCTCAGAGACAAGATAATAGCAATGATAACTAACACTCAGCTAGTCAGGGTTTGTCTGTGCTAATGTGTAGCTGTGAACAAATGAAAACAGGAGACTTTTCATTTCAAGAAATAAGGAACTGCATTCACTGCTAAGACATGAACACGAGGTGTGTGCCAAGCCTCTCTCTCAAACCCTGAGGTAGCTGTCGTGGAAGACTTCAAGTAATCTAACATACCAGTTTTTTCCCCAAAGTCACCAAATCCGACAAACAAACATAAAACCCCTTGAGAAGTAAATAAACAAACACGTAAATGGCCTAGGAGTGCGTGAACAGACCTGGGACAAACACAGTCTCCCCAGGACACTGCAGGATCTCCAGGGGTCTGAACTCGGCCGGCCAGGTGGGCTGCTGAGTGCGAGGGTAAATCACTTTAAACCAGGTGACCGCCTCGTCCTGCTGGTTCCCTCCGTCTTCTCGCGTGACCTTAATGAGCTCGCGGGGAGTGTGTGTGGGGAACAGGCACCAGCGCTTGTGACCCTGCACTAGGGCGTTCCATGCACTCGTACCCAAAGGGTCTATATGGATACCTGTGCCAGAGCGGGCTGGGCCCATCACAAACCACCTGACAGCGAAACAAAAAGGAAGAGGTACACGAACAGGAAATAAGAAGTATGAAAAAGGGAATAGAGTCACAAGAAAACACTAAAAAATATATATACATATACATACATACACACACACACACACACACACACATATATATATATATATATATGTATTTTTTTTTTTTTACACACATATCTAAAATCATAAATCAGTTAAGAGGTTTCTGATGTCTACATTACCTGTGACTATTGAACAACCAGAATCCTCTGAGAGACTGTTCTATATGTCAGTGTTTACCTGTAGGGAGGACGGCGTTTCTCCCCAGCATACTGAAACAGGTCGTCCCTGAAGAAGACGGGAACCGTGTAGTCCTCCAGCAGCTTGCGTCGTTTAGCGTGTTCGCCGTAGCTGCTATCGAAGATGTAGAGCGGGCTGTCGTCTCGCGAGGACTCCATGTACTCCACGTAGTATTTCATCTTCATCTTCACGGAGTAGCCATCGTTGTCCTCGCCGCATTTGAATTTCTGGTTGCGGTACTTGCGTTTGAGGCGTTCTAGGGTCCATTTCTCTCGCGCCGGCCACGATTCCTGGCAGTTAAGGAGCACCACGGGTTTGTAGGGCCTCTCGAAACGTTGGATGAACTCTTCAGGGGTCAGGCGGAGGGCATCCACACGCTCTACATTGTCCTAAACACATCAGGACTCTGTGTTAGCATGTTAGTTGAGGCTGAGTAGTGTGTTTGAGTGTGTGTACGTATGTGTACGTGTGTGTGAGACAGAAGTGGGAACATATAGAGGCTACTGAGGGGTCAGAGGGTCTAAATATAAGTGCATGTAGATGTAATCTGCATATGCAGAGTCTGTGTTTGTACCTACACAATGAAAAGTATACTTTACATTGACATTTACTCATTTAGCAGATGCTTTTATCCAAAGCAACTTCCAACAAAGGCAGAACACAAACAAAGCATGTTCCTATTATGGAGCTGTCTGTGGCATAAGTGCTGTTGCTAAGTTCCGTATTAGACCAGATACAAGCACAGAAAAAGTTAAAGGAAGTAAGAGAGCGAACTGCAGACAGATGCAGGTAGAACACAAGGAAAAGTAGACAAGGACGTTCCCTTATTTTCATTAATCTATTTTAAAGATACGTGATTTCAATCAAAAGCACATTAAAACAAGCAAAAGGACCTCAGCTGCATTTCCTTGAACGAAAGAGAACTACCAATGTATACAATACAAAAGGTGTAAACACAAGTTTGGATACAGAAAACTTGTTTTCCCATTGGTCACTAAGACACCAGCACTACCCTCAAGGTTATGGTGAGTTGTTTACCTGTCATATTGCTTCTAGACTGCTCTTGCTGGGATGACCAAAGTATTTTTAGCGACCCTGGGAGGTCTACTTAACACTAGAGTGAAAAACAAATCTCTCGCTGAACCTCTTGGCCATAGCTCTAGGGTTTCAAATAAGATGGGCAACTGGAGAAAACATCCTACAGAATTCTCAAGGAAGGAGACCACTTGTCCTTTATATACAATGCATAGAGATATTCCTGCAACAGAGGCCCAATGATACAGCTGGGCTTATGTTTCCAGATGATTTGAAGCTTTGGGGTGTTGTGATAGAGCTTGTAAAAATCGAAATGACTAAAACAATGGGCTATGACACACAAATCATTTTGAGCTCGAGGGACAGCACTGTGCGTCCCAGTGAGTCTCAGTAACTGAATGTAACATTTAAATAATTTCCAGGTGACGGTGCTTGTGTTCCAGATTGTTCTCTATTGCCGCCAACACTTCTGTGTTCCATATTATGATATTAAGATGAAGCGGCTAATCTCCAAGGTAACACTTCCTGAAATAGCCTGCATTAGGCTTAAGGAGTCGACGTACTTCTATCATCATGGTTGAGAGAAGAAAATTTTAACTACGTTAAATTATATATATATGAGCTGCTCCGAACCTCATGTCTGGTGTTGTGGCCCCCTTATAAAGTGAAATTATGGACTGAATTGTAATATGCCCTGTTCAAAACAGTACACTGTAATTAGCCATGATCCTCCTAACTAAAGTAATGATGGGATCGATTAGGAAAATAAATTAGGTGTTCTGGCCAACTAACTAATCATCGCACCAACTCATACAGGTATTGATGAATTCATAAGTGCGTGGCCCTAAACCAGAAGACAACTTCATGGCGTACGTGCTCCAGCCAACGTATCAGTATTTGTAACACTTTATAGTCTAGTGTACGTCTTTCGAGTATTACATAAAATGTATTCATTACCATTATTGGTGAAACTGCATATTACGACACTGGGTTATCATTAACATGTGGCAGGTCGGAGGTTCTGAAACATGAAACGTGTTGAAAGCTGTGGAGGCGAGCAAGCTAGCTTGCGGCGTATTTCGGCTGTCAGAATGCCTTTTCACCTACCTTCACTGTCCGGTGTGAGAGATCGAAAGTCTCGCAATAGTTATGTTTAGTCCAGTCAACGGAATCCTTTAGTTCAGGTCTGGCACTTCGCTTTGCCTCTTTGATTCGTTTCTTACTTTTATGGTTCATTCCTACGAAAGAATTCACGCAGACCTTACAGCTACCTCTTCAGCCAGAATAGTTAACTAGCTAGCTTGCTAGCAAGCCCTGCCAAATTACACTCAGTGTTAGCTTAGCTAGAAGGCTATATTAGCTGCGAAGCATCAGTCTTTGAAGTTGGGTAACTCGCTAACTTAGCTAGCTGGCATGTAGTCAAGTTCAATGTGGACTTCTTTGGTTTAATTCTACCGACTCTGTCATCTGTTCTCAGAATTACAAAAAGAAAGGTTTGTTTGATTTTTGTGAAAACACTAACGTGAACCAAATAGAGGGCAAAAAACATTCAATTAGATAAGCAGGCGGCGAGCTACAACATTGTCCGGCACAACCGAACAAGCTCGGTCCCACACTAAACCCACCCCCAGAAAGCATACTCTGTAATTCATTTGCTACAGCTGTATTTCGCACACATTCATGTGTAAAGCAATTGGTTGTAACTAGCTCTCCCCCTCCCGCCATCCTGAAACATGCAACCAATTGGGTAGCGCTAGGGGTCTGAGACCGCCTAAAAAAGGCAAGTTCATTGGCTCTAAATTTTTTATTCAACAGCCGCTTACAGGCCTATGCAAGAAATGGGAAGAGTTTACACGTGATGAGATATCTTTTGATAATTTTTACATTTTGATTTTGTGTCCAGACATTCTTGTTGCTGGCTAAATGACGGTAGATCACGGACAAATGCGAATGAGTGAAGTCGACAAACCCACTCTTGTTTTGAAAGTATTCACGTTTGAGGACCGCGATTCCCGATCCGAGTCGCTGTCAGTGTCCATACCTGAGGTGTGCACAATGTGTGCAGAGCGTAAAACATTTATCTCTCTCATATGTGTATGGTTACATTTAAGAATGTTTGCCGTCGTTCAGTCTGTTATTTGTAATCTATCTGATGAAAACTGAATAATAATATTCTTGATAACCGTTGACATTATTGTAATATCCTGTCATCTCAATGCCACACCAATGTTTATCTGCCTAAACCAGGTCCTTGATCCACAGTATGGAATGTATGTCTGGCCCTGTGCAGTGGTGTTGGCACAATATGTGTGGACGTTTAAAGAGACATTACAGCAGAAGACAGTGCTTGAGGTGGAACCCTCTCTCTCTCTCTCTATTATTCACACACGCATACATAGACACACAGAGTAAGATACGAGGATCACAATGTGTACGTGCATCTGCTTCACAATTTCAATCACAGTTCCAACTGATGTTATTTGTCACAGATTGGCGCGGGGGTTAGTTTACCAGGTATAGTGGCTGCCAAATGTGGAGCCAAGGTGTTTCTGTCAGACAGCGCCGAGCTTCCTCTGTGCCTCGACAACTGCAGGCGTTCTTGTGAAGCTAATGGCCTACACAGCGTCCCTGTCGTGGGACTCACCTGGGGAGAGGTGTCCCCTGACCTACTTTTGCTGCCACCTGTGGATATCATCTTGGGCTCAGATGTTTTCTATGAACCTGAAGGTAATTGTTTTCCCACTAATTTCATTAAAAACTACTGTGGTTCTCATGAGCTGAGATTCTAAAGAGAAATTAGCTCTCCATTTATTATAAGTGAATATTTATACACAAATCCTTCTCAATAGATTTTGAAAATGTTCTTGTGACCATCTTCTTCTTACTGAGAAGAAATCCACACGCCCAATTCTGGACAACATATCAGGAACGAAGGTAATTGTTTGGATTGTATATTACAACTAGTGTTAGCAAGTGTAGTTTTCAGTTAGTCAGTGTGTCAGTACAAGGGGTAAACTCTGTAACTCCCATGACCGACACCTTTTATTTATCTTTCTATCAGGAACTGAATAAAGTTGGATGGATCAACATGTTAATGACACAGTTAACATTTTTCTGTTTTAGTGCTGACTGGTCTATAGAGACCTTATTACTCAAATGGAACCTGCAGTGTCAAGAGGTTCCCTTGGACACATTCCATGCTAATGAAACCCACCTTGCTGGATCCACGCTACCTGGAAATCACACAGTACAGATGATGATTATAACCTTTAAGGGAACTGAAGTGACATAGTGATAAGCTGTTTAAGGAGTTAGATTTCATCTGTACAATGATGTGGAGAAATAGTGTACAATAGCTACAGTTCTCAAATTGTAAAAAAGAAAAAAAAAAAGTCATAGCTCTTAGCTTTGTGTGTATGGATATGTGTAAATCTTGAAGTTTACTGCTGATGCTGTATTTGGTGAGAAGCTGTAAAACTGTTATTATGCTTAAATAGAGTACTTACATTTCTAGAATAAAAACAACCTTTGAGTACTGCTCTTATTAAACGAAACAACAGAGGATCATACAACAGAACTTTTATTATCATCATGTGCTCAGTGTTGTTTTACAGACCACTGAGAATACATGGGAATGGAGTGAGACAGAGCGACAGAATGCAAAGGAAAAGAGGGTTAACAGATTTTATCATTGGTTTTTTTTGTTGTTGTTGTTAAATCTCAGTGTTATCACATTAAGTGAGATTCCGCCAGAATGTAATTTGGAGTCGCTGTTTTTTTTTTTGTTTGTTTGTTTGTTTTAAACGTCAGCCACACCAACGCATCTGGAGAAAACAGCCAAGCACTGCCAAACTCTGCACTGCAACTCGCCATCTTAACAGCTAACCAGCAAAACTCAACTGCTACACAACTGCGCCTAGTGCACAAAAGATACATAAGACAGAGAGTTAGGATCAAAATATTAAAATCAGAAGAAGAATTCCTCTGACAAATCAACTGAGAGCTGTCCAACTCACTTGTTTTAATTTGTATGCTTATTATTTTTACAATAGGTCAGCGTGTTTCAGTATTAATTGTAACTGACCAAATGACTTAACATTTAGATGGACACAACACAAAATCACAGAAATATTCAAATAAAGATAGCTGATAAACTACGTTCAAAACTAGGAATCTGAACATCAGCTTGACATTATGACGTGCTTCCAGAAACAAAACCAAGCAAACATTCCCGGCACCATCGATTAAAACAAAGCGTTAGTCTCACAAGTCAATAAAAATCTGAGTTTCATTTGGTGAATTACAAGGTAATGAGACGTTACAAAACAGAAAAAAGGCAGTCTCATTTGAGGTGAAAGAGAATATGACAAGAAAATATTCAAAGCAAACAAACAAACAAAAAAAGAACATCATTAAGCATTCAGACAAATGCACAACAATGACCTTTTTGTCTCGGTCATCACCGTGTAGAGATGTGGATCTTCAGTCTGAGGTTTCTGTGCTCTGCTGAACAAGTCTTCAGAGAAGTGTCATGTCTGCCCAAATCTATGACAAAGCAAGACGACAGAGTAAGCAATCATTGAATCATAACTGGTAATATCAAGTGAAGGGGGAATCTGTGTAATGGGGGTAGGTTTATATACCAATGCCTAAAATGGGCAAATGTGTTTGCGACAAACGAATGTCAAATTGGTTTTTTTTTTTTCATGTGAATTTTTGGAAGACCGTTTCCAGTTGTGGCAGCTTTTTGTCGTTGAGGAATTGTCTCCACTTTGAGGGACCTCCACAGGCAAGTCAGGCAAAGTGGGGATGGGGGGGGGGTTCTTACGCTGTACTGACAAACCTTGACTTCCAAGTGTAGTGTTACAGTCTTTTCTCCTCAGATGGACAGTAACACGTTTGGGACAGTGCTCGTTTCACTCCAATTCTCCAACAGACGTACCTCAACACAACCCCAAACACTGCCCGACACCAGCCTGCTCCATAGTAACCCCCAGCGGCAGCAGGAAGCCCATGGGCAGCTCACACACACCTCTAACTGTTCTCACTGCCACACACTCCTCTTTTACCGCATACAGGATTCAGCAGCTTGGAGAAGAGAATTCCACAGTTTTTGGTGAACATGGGAGTTCCAAAACCATTTCAAACAGTGCGAAAATGTGAACATAAGCTGCTCTGCTACTGACGTGTTTATCGACTCACCTGGTCATAATAAAGGCAACAAACTAGTAGAGTGGGAATTGATAGCTAATAATTCCGTTAATGTTAATATCGTAACTGTTAAATACCGTTTGGCTGTCACTTATGATCTGCAGGGTGGTTTTAAGTATTGCACCAAATTTGGCAATGACCATTATTAGGGCTAGTACTACACCCAGACAGACATGCAGAGTCACAAACTGCACCTTATTTCAAACCTTTCCTTGTCCTCATATAGTTATATTTATTTATATAATGCATGTCCCAAACTATTTTGTAGCTCCAAATCAAACCATCAATTCAATGGTTTGACAAAGCGTGAGGACTGTTCTGCTGGCTTCTTACCAAAGAGTTGCTCTTTCAGGACGATGCAGCTCCATCCTCTCCTCCAGACTTGGGTTTACTTCTGGATCTCGATCTGGATTTGGAACCTCTGTTAGATTGAGGAGTACGGCTTCTGGAGCGGGATCTGGACTTTGACTTCGACCGGGACCTAGACCTGGATGGGGTCTTTGACTTGCTCCTGCGGGGTGTGCGGGATTTGGAGCGGGACCGCGAGCGAGAGTACGAGCGGGACCTGGATCTGCTGTAGCGGGAACGGCTGCGGGAGCGGGAGCGGCTCCGGCTCCTGGACCTGCTGCGTCTCCGGCGTCTAGGACTTGAACACAGAATGACTGAATTCAGCATGAGTTACCAAGTATTTTTTTATGACAAAATTATCCAAACATGCCCCAAACTACATGATGGGCATTATTTTAATTCCATGCCAAATTAATTATTCATCCACCACAGTTGGCTTCCGATATATACTGCCTGAACGCCTTGTCGAGGTAGGGATCAGTTTCGATTGTTTTGGATACCGTTTAACGTGCATTTCGAAACCCAGCAACGCGAGCCAACACATTGAGACTTAAAAACCCCACTAACCACCCTGTTCCACCTAAATATGCAACAAACTAACAGGTTTACAAGTCTAGCTAATCGAAACCCGTGTTCAAATCGAAACGGTCAAAATCAAGTTCAAGTGAATTGTTTTCAAGCAGTGCATAATGACACGAAGGCAGCCATGATTCCTAATCAATAAATACAGGGACAGTTGATTTCCACTGACATTATTGCAACATTATTGGTGAAGTTAGCTCAAAGGCAAGTATTTGTATTGAAGAACCGAGGGGTTTACTTCGTGACTTAAGTCAGCAATTACATATAAGTTTGACTTACCTTCGGCTGCGCCGACCGTAAGAACCGCCATACCTACGAGATGGTCCACCACGACGCCCACCGTAGTGAGAGTCTGGTGGTCTGCCATAGCGAGCCATCTGAACTCGTAGCTCCCGTCCGTCTAACAAGGCACCGTCCATTGCATCCATCGCATCTTCTGCATCTCGTTTGTCCAGGAATCGTACAAAGGCAAAACCTCTGCTCTCTTTCGTGTAACGATCTCGGGGAATGTACACATCTCCAACGCGGCCATACTTCTCGAAAACCCGCCGCAGCGTTTCTGGAGAGGTTCGATAAGTAAGGTTATCCACTTTCAAAGAAGTCATGCCCTCCACATCGGGCGGCGGCCTACCGTAACTCATCTTTTTACTGACTTAAAGACTAATTTTGTCCAAATTTTAAACCGCGAAACCAAAAAGCTATGCAACACGAATTACAAATCAAGACTCAAAGGTCGCTAGCCAGTTAGCAAACTGCCGTAGCAAACTGACTACCACAGACTGTTAAAAAACACGTACAGACAGCGAACTATCCTGTAGTACAATGAAATCTTCGTCACTCAGTGGGCGGAGTCAAACAAAAGAGTAGCTCCTGAATCCCACAACGACTGGGCTCTTTGTATTTATAAAGATATAGGAAAGAAGATGTTTATATGAATATGGATGCTTTATTTTTGGGAAGTGGGAAACAAGTGGAATACTCCTAAAATAGACAGAACAGATTCTTTAATAAAATCTTTAAATTAAACGTCGGCCGCGCGCAACAATTTCGCATCTAATTTCAATCCAGGGAAGACAAGACACAAAACTTAGAATCAACCCCACTCAACCTCTGTTGCACGCGATACAACAATGAAGGCGACTTCCTCTCATTACTGCCTTATGTGGCCATTGTTCCCCTATTACTCTCCACAAAATGCTTCATTTCCCTCCTACATGGAGTTATCCGTCTGGGTCCCCGCTCTTATTCTCTATGTGACTATCAGGAGTGCATACACTTCCTTTCTCAAAATGGCGGGAGTAGGATCAATACAAAAACACTTATAATCAATCCATTAAGAGATTGATGTGTTACAGTATGAACACTAATTTAAGGTATAAAACGTGCAATCCAAGCGTATAAGGTAACGAGATTTCGTATGTGCGTAAAACCTTTTTGTGTTATTCCGGAAGACACTGAGTCACTGAATATCAAAAGAACTACATATCCTACTAGCATGCTGGAAACAAAGATTCGATTTGTCAGCTGATGTCTCACATGACACTTATTCTGCGGTTCAGTCATACAACAGAGATATCGTGGATCTGTTATATTTTACTGGACCCAAGGAAAACTTTGCCGCTGATGCTTACTAATTATCAAATGTAAAAATAAATTAGTATTCCCCTTTTAACGTTTAGATCGAAACGAGCGCTTTTCGAGATGAGGGTATTGGTATAGTTGTACAAGGAAGAAATTAGCCGCAGACTACTACCGCACCCGGTTATCGGTAAGTTTTTGCTTCAAGAAGACAATTGCTTTGGCAAAATTATGACCGAAAAAAATCCAGTTTTAAGTTTGTACAGTTGCCTATCATAACAACACTGTGACCTTTGGGTTTGGGTGAATAAACCTCTCTGCAGAGGAGTAGAGAACAAGTTAAGCAGTGTTCATATCTGTTTATGGAGAGTGGAGCTGCTAGCTAAATCATTGCATCACCTCTGTGTGACTTAGTAAGGTTCTTCGTGTGTCCTTAGAGTGAGGTCAAGAATCCTCTCTTTTTCAGTAGTTCTAAACTGTAACTGAGCAAGATTATCCAGCCAAAATGAGTCCAGAGGGGAAATCGCTGCTGAATATCATCATCTTGGGCTTCGGATTCATGTTCATGTTCACCGCTTTTCAGACATGTGGAAACATTGAGGTAAGAAATCTAGCATAGAGTTCATAGATACATTTAATTTTCTTCAATATCTCTTTAAGACCTCTGAAACTTTTGTTCGTTCATATAAACCATCAAGTAATCTCGCGAAACAGTAGTGTTATTTAACTGCTAACATCCACCTTGTTATAAAGTTATATGTAAAGTATATGACATAATATGTCTTTCTGCATGCTGTATACTTTATCGTGCAAAAGAACTAGTGTTGTTGTCCAAACCGAACTTTCTCACTTAGGAGATGAAACGAATTGTGTTTGCAGGTGTGGATTATATAAAGACATTTAGAGAAAACCTTACTGTGATTTTGTTGTTCATTTCCTTTCCAGCAAACAGTGATGAAGAGTTTCAACAGCTCTGAGTTTCATGGAAGTGGATACACGAGGTACATTATTATTTGACTATACTATCCGATTTAGTTTATATCAGCACATTGTAGTTCCAGTGGATCTCAGAAACGTTCTGTGAGGTATTTGACAGAGAAGCTACTTGTTTGTAAATATATTGTGCTTTAAACGAGTTTTATCTTTGTGTTTGCTTGAAAGGAATTCGGTATGATAAGTGAAATATTTACTGTACGTCGCAAAAAGCCTAAAAAAAAAAAGTGGTGACCGAAAGTTGTAATATCACTTAATTCAATGAAGCCAGGCATCCATCCTCTTCAAGAGGTGTTCTAATTAGATCTGCCAGGTCCTCCAAACAAAGCGGTACTTTCAGGTCTCTTAGTGAAAGGAGGTGGTTGTATCACTGAAATGAATTTCATATGACCTCATATGTCGCAGACTCTTGAACAGTTTGGAAAAGTTTTAGGCTAAAGATTATTTTTGGATGTTGGAATCCATGGACATCTGATGTTAATCACCGCTGAGTAAACATGCAGACTTTGGAAACAGTTGTCCTTTTATTACCATAGAAAGAAACAAGATAAGGGTTGCTTGGGGGTGGTGGGGGGGGGGGGGGGGGGGGGGTCTTTTGTTTTAAACCCATATTTTCAGCATATGAATGAACATTTTCTTGACTTTCTACTTTCCTTCTTGATGTATATTTGCTTTCTCTTGTAGCATGTCTATTATCTATGGAGTCTTCTCTGCATCTAATCTGATAGCTCCCTCAGTGGTCGCAGTCATTGGACCTCAACTCTCTCTGTTTTTCAGTGGTTTAGTGTATAGGTAAGCAAAACCCTGTACACACTGTAGAATACTGACACCGATTGATTTATCTGTGTGTAGTCACCTTCGTTAATCTGCACTGAAGTGAATTCAGCCTTTTTTGTGTGTGTCAAATCTTTTCATTTATTGTCTGGAGGCTATGCTGTTATTACTGAATTAGCTAAGTAACCAGTTTTGTTCATGTATGAACCCAGTGAAAGAAATTTCTTTCTTATTTCCAGTGACACATCTTTATGATAGTTGATGTGAAACTGTTGCTTTATTCTTCACTGTATGAATGTTTTTTGTTTTTCCTCAGTGGATACATTGCTATGTTTATCCATCCTTTCACCTGGAGTTTCTACACTGCTTCGGTCCTGGTTGGCATTGCAGCCGCAGGTAATCTAATTCATAGATTTCATAGTTTCCTCACATTCATTCTTATTCTCATTGAAGCTTTCCTTTTTTTCCTGCTGTTCCATCATTCTTTGCAATGACTCTTCACAGTGCTGTGGACTGCTCAGGGTAACGTCCTGGCAATAAACTCCAGTGACTCCACCATAGGCAGAAACAGTGGCATATTTTGGGCTCTGCTACAGTTCAGGTACTAAGTCCAGTGATCTGTTTCTTCTAATCTAATCAGTGGATTGAATGGATGCCTAAAATTCATTTTAAAGTTTCAGTGTTTTGCCACAGTTTATTCAAGTTTGTTTGTTTTGGGGGTTTTTTTCTCATTTTGTTTTTCTTCCAGCTTGTTCTTTGGCAATCTATACATATATCTTGCCTGGCAGGGGAAAATGCACATATCAGGTGAGTTGAACGGTCTGAAAACGTTGATGTAGTAATGTTTGAAAACCATGCTTTATCTGAGTCCCTTTTACTTTTCATTTCCATGTCCTAGTTACTTCAGTCTCTGAAGACTCAGTAGAGACACTTGTGTCTTTCTGAGGCCGATTATAGAGATGATTTTTTTTTTTTTCTCTTGCATGTGTCACTCTTTCTGCGCCTCAGATAAGGATCGGCAAACGGTGTTCATTTCCCTCACCGTCATCAGCCTTGTCGGCAGCTTCCTCTTCTTCCTCATCCAGCGGCCGGCGGAGACAGAGAGCTCTTCCACTGAGGCGTCTGAGTCACTTCTGCCGGCCGACCTGTCTGAGAGCGACTCAGGGGTGGTGTGAGTGTGTTTTTACGTGATAAATAAGTGCCCTGGACAGAAAAAAAACAACGCTTCCCTCTCCTACCATGCAGTCACTAAGACTGTAAATTAAACACCTAATTTGTCAGATATCACACTGTTTGCATTCAGGAAGGCAGCGGAACTTGTGATTTCTGTGTTGTAAAAAAAATGAAGACACAGATTTGTTCCTTAACCCAATAATTTGTAGGTTGTGTATTACGACAATCTTTAACATGCAGACCTCATGCTTTATGTAATCCTCTTGTTGTCCATTTTTGCTTGTTTGCCTCTCTCTCTCAGCGCTCCTCGGAGTCTGTCCTCTCAGGCCTTTGATGCATTCAGTGAGTATCTCATTTAGACATTTAAATTACCCTCAAGTGATGTGAAGAACACATCCCTGATTGTATCCCACGGTCTTGTGATATTTTAACAGAGAAAGCCCTGCGGCTGTCTGTGACCAGAGAGATGCTACTGCTCAGCGTCCCCATAGCATACACAGGTAACCTGTTCATGACCGCAAAGTACAAGTTCTGTCGACAGTGATCTAATCACATGGTCGGCGATTCTATAAGGCTCTAAGTTTGATTTTGTTAAAGCAGTTTACTTTTTGTGGGGTGTGTTTTTTTTTTTTGTTTTGTTTGTTTATAGTTATTTTTATTGTGATAAACACTTTTAAAAAAAAAAAGATTATTGACAATGAGTTCTCTCTCAGGGCTTGAGCTTACCTTCTACAGTGGAGTGTACGGGACATGTATCGGAGCGATGACCCAGTTTGGTCATGACGCTAAAGGCCTCATTGGGTTGTCAGGAATATTTATTGGACTTGGAGAAATATTGGGTGAGTCTCTGTTACAGTGCCACCAAATCCAGTGTCATTTCTTGGCATTTCTGTCTGTCTGATTACTCTGTATGTAATTACTCCGTCTGTCCAGGAGGGGGACTGTTTGGGATGCTGAACAAGTATAAACATTTTGGGAGGAACCCCGTGGTACTGCTGGGAATCCTCACACACTATCTGGCATTCTACTTGATCTTCCTCAACATAGCCAAGGATGCACCACTGGCCCCGGAGGAAGGGATAGATCAGCAAGCCTACATAACTCCTGAGTATGTGGGGCCTGGATGGAGGGAGGAGAGTAGAGTAGAGTTACAGGCAACATGACGCACAGAAGATGCTTTCTTAATCATTTGTTGTGCTGTGCATGAATGCAACCAATGTTAGAATTGACTAACAATTCAGTGTTGCCTAAATATCTGTCATAAGAAAATAATAACGAGTACTTCATTTTATGTTGGGAAAGCGTATCAATTTAAAAAAAACCAGAACAACTAGAATGCTTTTAAATGGTTCTGTTTTCTTTGTTAGCGTGGACGTGGCGTTACTGTGCAGTTTCCTGCTGGGATTTGGGGACAGCTGCTTTAACACCCAGCTCCTCAGTATCGTCGGGTTCATGTTCCGCGAAGATAGCGCCCCTGCCTTCGCAGTCTTCAAATTTGTTCAGGTGGTTGATCTATACATGGTTATTTTGAATTCATACACTATATAACTTCTTAAAATAGCTTTTAGCTTTAGTGTAGTAAGTTTTTTTTTTTTCTTTAGGTCTTGTTAGTTTGTTGTTTTTAATGAAGCAAGTATTAATAATCGCGTAGGAAAAAGGAGGGTGGAACATACGAACATGCTGAACTTTCTATAAAAGAAAATCTCTGTTACTGAAATAGCATCCCTGTGCTCACCTGGTCCTGCACTTTCTCCCCATATCTTTAACGTTACCCTCTGCTCTGTTTCCCTTTCTGTAGTCCATCACTGCAGCTGTGGCCTTTTTCTACAGCAACTATCTGCTCTTGCACTGGCAGCTGCTGATCATGGTTGTGTTTGGATTTCTGGGGACGCTTTCTTTTTTTGTCACCGAGTGGATAGTCGTCAACAACAGACGGGACTCTGACTACGACAGCATCTAACAGCCAAGCCCAGGGGAGAGGAGAATTTTTCAGTGGACATTTCTGTGACTTTCTCATCTTATTTTTACTTCTCTTTAAGGAGACTCTCTCGCTCAGCCTTTTCACTCCCTGATGGCATAGAACCTGCGGTTGATGGCCTTTTTTTTGTTTGTTTTTTCAGTTTGTTTACTTTGCAGATCAGAGGAAATGGAGAACGCTCGACTGTTTCTTTATTTGTACTGAGAACAAGTCGGCTGCACATGGAAGTATTCTATATTAATATTAATTCAGTTCATCTATCATTGTTGATCAAACACTCAGATTCTTTTATGTTATTTGGGACGTTTTGCACATCTTAGTGAAGTAAACAGTTAGGTTGTTTGTTGCAGTGAAGCTGTCAAAAAAAAAAGGGCAGCTGCCAAACTAACATTGCCACCATTTACAGTGCACTAAAAATTACTCATGTGACTTCTGATTGGATGCGAGAAACATGAAAAGGGAGAAAATGTAAACCGAAGAATTCAAAACCTTAGTCATCCAATTTTAGTCGTTTTAGAGCATCGGAATATACGTGAAATTGCTATGCACACTGTAAACTTAATATGTTTGTAAATATGTTAATCTAAAAGAGTAATTTATAATACCCTATAATAGCTGACAATGGCTCCACCCTTAAAAAGTTACCTGCATTTTAAATGTAGTTAGTAAATAGAAATGAAATATGAAATCAAGCAGTCACTGTTTTTGCTCCATTACTTTTATTCAAGTTGGTTACCGCTCTTTTTTTTTAGGGGAAGAAAATGCTTGCCAAAGAAACAACTGTTGTCTGTTGAGAATTTCCATTAGACTGGCTCATTTCAGACTCTTTACAGTCAATGTTACTTAAATACGGTGTGGAGTAACTATGGAGTAACTGATGCAGGATGAGGATGGTATGAGAAGCTTGACAAAATAGAACATGGATGAAATCTGAGCATTTTTAAAATGATTTGCTGTTGAAATGCAGAACTGCTGATCCACTGTATAATTGCTGTTTTGGGTCCATCTGAGTCCTGCTCATGTGTCTGTGTTCTCCTGTTCAGAGCAAAACCGATTAGGCAAAGGATAAGCAGCCCACTTCTGTGATGCTGCACTGTCTACGGCCATGTACTCCAGTTTTACACAAATGCAATATTAACGGTGATTCAGATTCTCTCCAGGGCCTTGATGAACTGAGTTGGGCACACTTGTGTCGAGCCGAAGCAAATGCTTTCACACGCTGCAGTTCCACGGGAGGCGGGATGCCGACGTCGCCCAACCGTTCTCGGTGAAAATATGTCAAGACTTTGAGTCTCCGCAACTGCATTTTAAAATCACTGCGTTCGCTTTTATCGTCCCATTTGCACGCAGATGCACACAACGCTATGGCATTAACTCAGATTATGACCGGTGACAAACGTTCTTTGTATTGTCACGATGTTATATGAATACCTCATCTCAGATTATTCAAGTACACAACCTGTTGTTTTCTTTCTGTCATCTTCATTTTCTTTTAAGAGCTGTCTGTCAAGTGCCACTGGTACCAGGCATTTTGTAATGTTTTTTTTTTTTTTTTTTTTTCGGTACAGCAGAGTGACTTTTGAGTAAGCGACCCATTAGACATTTATGCTGAATGTACAGTACAGAGTTTGCCTTTAGTGCACAACTACATTACCAGTCAGAGCCATTCTGGTTTGATGTCGACTATGCTGATGATGTGTGCGTCTGGTTTTGGGGTAATGGAAATCTATAGGATGTTGAGGGAAACTGAACTGATGGATTCTGTATGTTTATGAATATCTTATACTTGAATGTATCTTGTAAAAAAAAAAAATGAGAAAAGCATCAGGATTTTCATTCTTGTTTTTATATCTATGTATATGATTAAAGATTATTTTGAGCCTTACTTAAGGTCTTTTGTTTCTTTTGTCTTTCACTCAAAATTCATGGTTGTGTATTCATAAAATATCCATAGTGTATATTATGAATATTATATGCAGGTGACATTATTCAGATATTCAGAGGTATGTACAGAGAGCTTATATGCAGATGACAGAGGATATATTAGCAAAATCTTTTGTTTAGATTTGTAATGGGGAAGAAGTAAAGTTTGTGTCTGAAGAGATGTAGCTTTTCAATGCGCAAACCTGATGAATCAGTCTTACTTATTGATTTGTTAACAGAAAGGCTACGGTCTTGTTAAAGTGCGGTGTTTGCCGTTCTCTCTTGTTGCAATATCATTTTAATTTCTGGGGTTTTTTACTTGTGTTATTACGCACGTTTATTAGCTCATTTTCGTATGGTTCGTATAGACTTCGCAGGTGTACAGCGGAGTTCTAGCGCAGAGCTGGAGTCTGTTTCTTGGCAACCACAGACGCCGTGAGTCACAACGGGGATGAGCATGTTCTGCGACTGATGGATAATCTATCCAATTGAAAAAGCGAACAAAACACCATTCTTCTTAATAAGACCAATACGCGTCTTCGGGAGGCGGGCAAACGGAATGAGAATGTTGATTTTTGTAACATTTCACCAAAGCAAAGCCGCTAGTGACATGCGAGTTAAATGCCACAAAGGTTGAATAGCTGCCGACAGATTTTTACAGTTAAAAGATTAAGTGTCGGTTTACAGCCTTTCTCATTCCCTTTCTCCCAGGGGACTGAGGGGCAGGCTAATTTTACTGCTCAGTGACTTGCTTTAATATCTTTGATTTAAGTTCACTTTTTTGTTGCTATTTAATTTCTTAGGTTGATTTGAATTTATTTATTGGGCATGTCCTGCTTTTCCGATTCTAATTCATTTCTTCAGAATACAAGATGTTAGATCAAACTGGACAATTTCCACCAAAACATCTGCCCAGGAACATCTTATTAAATTCCATATCGAAAGTATAGGTAAGAAGTCGTGTCAGCATGTCGTCCAGTATTACTTTGTATGACTTGCTGAACCTTTCGATCGGTACGCCTGAACCAGGAGCTGTCAATTTCAATGGTTTGCACACTTTACTACACGCTATCTTGGGACATCTAAAAATACAAAATATGACTGCAGAATGGAAAGGTGATGACGGGGGACGAGATCCCAGCGCCGTGCCTATCACCCAGTCATGTCCACCAGAAAAATCAAGCCTTTACAATCGTATGGAAAACAAATTACGCCAGATCGAAGAGCAGATGGCCGCCCTAGACACGTTGCCCAGCGGTACCGACCTGTTGAACCGTACTGCATCTGGGAGCACACCGGTAAATGACATGTGGCAGCTGATGCAGCTCCGGAGGAAAGTGCAGGCGAACGAGGATGGAATTTCCAAGGTAGGCTCCTCCTCTTAAAATGGCACACAGTGGAACCATTCCGATCTAAATTAACTAAACCTCATCTTGTGTGCGTAATGGGTGTATGGATAAAAATGTCAGGTGATCATTTTTAAGCAAATTAAGACGACTGTTTTTAATGTCAGATTATGTCTTAGCTCATTGTTCTTCATTTTACCATTGCTCATGTTCGTACACAGTTATTTAGAGATTTTTTTTTATGGCCTTCCAGTTTAGGTTTCTTATGAAACTATGCTTATTATAGCTGTTATAGCCACCCTGCCCCACCCCTAACACACACGCACACACACACACACAATGTCAGAAACTCTAGAACATTCTCTCAGCTGGGGGGCTTCAGTACAGTGACTCTCTCATCTCAGTCTTTCAGCATCAGATAGGTGTGTGATGAAAGCTTCTCAGGACAAAGGGGGACAGACATTGAACCCTATTCTCAGATAACCTGTCTGTGACACTGTTCAAGTTTCCAAAACTGCACTGCCAACTCTCTTTCCCCTCACTAAGTTAAGTCATACTGTATAGATCCCCATAGGGACATTTGTCCTGCATTTCACCCATCATAACCAGCTACTTAGGAACACTGCTTTACTCCTGGCACTGCTCTCAGAATATATAGACCAAAATCATCTGATAAAAATATGTTATATTCATAGCATTCAAAACTGGCCAAATCATTAGTGATGACTGGCACCAATGACAACATATACGATTCATAACCATATCAGTTCACGTGTAGACTGCAGTTTATTGACTTGACCCTAATTTGTAACATGAAGTTAAGTTATCTTTCACATTGTGAGATAACTGCTTTGTGTCTGAGCACTCTGCCTATTGTGAAAGTCAAACAAAATGTTTTGACTGAAATATTGCTTAATGCAGGTTCTATAGAAAACAGGTGGATAATATATAACACACATAGCCTAGCAGTTAGGCAGAGAGTTGTGTTAATGACATAGCAGTGGTATTGTCCGGGCATGCCTAGGAGGGATGTTCTAATGATGATGGTTTCTCCCTCCCACCTCTGCTCTCTCTCTCTCTCTCTCTCTCTCTCTGATAAGCCTGGTGTAATTAGCCCCCTGCTGGGACAATGTTTGCTGTCACTGAGAGAATAGAACTCGGCTGACGTGTGTGACAATCAACAAACAACAAAAAAAACCTGCCCTTAATCATTAATGGATAGATTTTGAGTCATCTATGTACTCTGTTGACCTTAACTGACCCTGTAACTTACACATGTAGGAGAAGACAGTGCCACTGTGGCTGGCTTTAGCTGGATGGATAGAGCGCAGGAATGCAGCCAACAGGGATACTTATTTAACACATTGTGGAGGTTGCCCGGGGCAATGTTGCCGTCAAAGGCGTGTTATAGAGTGACACGGTGACCGCACGGAAAACTCCCGGGGCACGGGAAATTCAGTTTGATTGGCATTCTGTGCTCACATTGGCATGGAGAGAGTCCAGACATCCAGTCGCCCCAGTCCAACCCAGTTAATGACTTACTGTCAGTTTCAAAGTTCTCTGGCTAAACAGTCACACATCAGAGGAAGATAAGCATGCTTCTCCAGGCAACCTACGCATATTTCCCCCTCTCCATTGATAAAAGTGGCTTTGTGTGTGTATATGTGTGTGTGTCTGTGTGTGTGTGTATTTATATTGCTATTTGTTTCAAGCTACTGTTTGTTACCTACTTTTGATTGTTGCTTCTCAGATCAAGGCAAACAACTGTTTTTGTCTTGTTTAGCAGTGCCAAGCTGGTAGCCTTGGGTAACGTATAGGTGGTTCCTCTGCCACGCCACATGTGTCTGGCTGCGGAGCGGTAGGCACAGATGGTACGCTGTGCCCAGATAAGACAGGACTGTGTTAGTCTGACCACAGAACAGAGTCGTGTGCAGATAAGCTGACTTTTTGCCAAGTGTTGTATTTTTTGATGTCACCCACAGATGTGAGTTAAGACTCAGGTTGGGGAAAATCCCCCATGGGAAATTACCACCGCTTTTGTACCTTGTCCTACAATGTGTGAATTGCTTTGGGCTTTTTTGTTGAATTTGTGGCTGATTCATTAAGAAAAATACGTCACAGCACACAGGTTTGTGTTTGGGAACAGTCTCTTGGTCAGTTTGCACTGATTCTCTGAAGCATTTTATTACAGGAGTCCAGTCAAACAATGGACCTTGACATGTGTATGCAATAATTAACAAGCTGTTAGTCATTTATCCATAAAGAATTCTTCAGAGGCATTTTGATCGGGGGGGGGGTGTGTGTGTATGTGCGCGCGCACGTGTGCGTGCATGCATGCGTGCGTGTCTGTGTATGTGTGTGTATTCCTTCATCATAGCAGTGTACATCATAGAGACACATTTAGCTATGACTTAAACACTATGAGAATTGTAAGAATAAGCCCCTGTCTCCCTGCAGGAAACAGTTTTTTTGGAGTAATTGCAGGAATGTTTATCATACCTTTGCTCTCCCTGCCATTTTGTATGCTCAGGTCCTCCCTTTAATCTAACAAGCTAGTCAGCCAAAGACAAATTTGACAGCTATGTCAACAAAGCCTCACCAGGCAGCCAAACAGTAATAAGAGAGAGAGACAAATGAAACAATAAGATGGAGGGGGTTATGCATACATTTTCAGGGTTAAGCCAAAGAGTGGTTGCATTTCCGCTTTTATCCGGTACTAATGGGATTCCGTGGTCCCACGGAGGCATCCGGGAAACACCCCGTTGGAGTTAGGAACCTGAGCAGGATTTCTGGGGCCCCGCTCAGACAAACTGTGTTACTGATCTTTAAACAAGTACAAGGGTAATTAAAAGATAAAAAAGGAAACTAAAGAGACATAAGGAGGACGTATTGAACTGAAGCTCGTTTAATGTTTTTAAACTCCTCTGTGTTCTGTCCTGTGGTGAGAGATATAGGAAATGATTATTGAAAGCTAGTTATGGTTAGTGTTTTGTGGTTAGCAAAAATAAACAGAAGTTATGCTCAGGAAATTTACTACAAGGCAGCTGAGTGGGAGGAACATATGAATGAGATGAATCAGAATGAAACTCTTTGTCACTGAAGCATGGAAGGGTCATTGACATCTTTGTTTTTAGGCAATGACTTTAATTCAAGAGTTACTGAGAGAGATTCAGGAACTGAAAGAGCTGATGAACAGTCGGAAGGAGGAAGTCGAAGCCCTACAGAATGAGCTCAGTCAGGTGACTTACACACACACACACACACACACACACACATACACACACACACATGCAGTTAGAATTAGAATTTTTTTGTCCATTCCCTACTAACAAACACAACAGTGATGCGACTCTTTGTCATCCTCAGCTAAACATCAGTGAGCTGGTCAACAGAATCACCACTGTGGAGAAATGTTTCCACCAAGTGGAGAATTTGGAAGCAGCTACAGTAAGTTTGAAATGTGTTTGAACAGCATGTTTTTAGGCTGGTATTTGTTCTCTTTGGGCATGTATATCTTCACGTATAGAGTTACTGTGGGTTTACAGCGAAGCTCATTTGTCAAGCAATCAAGCTTACAGACTATGGTTCCTTCTGCTTGTAGAGAGAGTTGCAGGGGAAGGTTGCAGAATACCCTGATCCAGAAGAGCTCACTCAGTGTGTGACCTGGGAGGTCATGCAGGCCGCTCTCGTCAATGAGAGAGAGACCCTTCAGCAGGTATATGGATCTTTAGTTTAACGATCTTGACACAATTAACAATTAACAATTAACAATGACTCCAGTCCAGTTCACTTGCACTCATTCATCATTGGGAAACGAGCTATCATTAATGGCAAACTGAAGGAAGATAGACGCACAAGAATACACGCTCATGGTTTCAGCAGTGACAGTAATAGTACCGAGAGACATCAGCGAGTAAATTCCAACCAAAGGGTAAAGGTGCTGAGTTTGTGTTTGACTGAAAAGAAAATGTATGTCACAGCTGTGAAATGCTCACATGGTTTGTTAATTGGCTAAGGGTTTAAATTCGGAATGAGTCTGGACAGACTGACCCTAGATTGCTTTTAATTCGATGGCTTTGTCGTCAAGCTGAAACTTTTTGCTGCATGTTTGAGAACTGGTTTCCTGTGGTATTAAAAAAAAAAACACTGAGTGTGTAATGGTATTGATGTTCACTCTCTCTCTCTCTCTCTTTCTCTCTCTCTCTCTCTCGCTCTCTCTCTCGCTCCACCATACTCAGGCAGTGAGAGACTCCATGGCTGTCTCTGGTCTCACAACAACAATAACAGACTCTCCTGGTGAGGCTCAACGCCACCTGACTACAACTGCAGACACTACAACTATGGACCCTGCCCCGCCCCAGCAGTCTCCTTCAGATGGGGTGTTAACAACACTTGGGGGATCCTTGTCTCGTGTGAGCCTCGGAGCAGAGCGTTACCCAGAGGCTGTTGAGGCCCTGAGGGATGTCGGGAGGCTGAGGGAGAGACATGATAGCCTGGAGACTCGGGTGAAGCTGCTGGAAGAAGGGAAGGCTGACCATGTCCAGTTACAGCACCTGACTGAAGTTCTCAGAGACATGGGTAATTATTATTAGTGTAGTGATGATGAACAGTTTCTCACCTGAGCTGATCCACTGGACATGAGCAAAGCTTTGTCATTGATAAAGCAGTGAGAGAACATTCATGCAGTTAAGACTTAATGTACACACACACACACACACACACACACACACACACACACACACAGCTGTTCCTGCTGTTCAACAAAAAATGTTCCATCCCTACACTAGCACTTCAGTCATATTTCTTTTTTAGAGAGAGTTTCATTTACTGAGTCCAGTCCTCTAACAGGAGAGATAAATGTGTGTTTACAGTGCATGTAAATCAAACGGGAGAGAGAAATAGGTGTGTAGAAATATGCATTTAAATTGTGTGTTATGCTGAGAGACATGTTCACTCACGTTGTCCGTGATGCTGTCAGGAGAAAGGGACATGCCAGAGAACGTACTGGAACAGATGAATGATCTGAGAAGCATGGTGGACAACCTAACGACACAGAGGGAGAAGGTATTAAAGTGCTTTGGAAAAAGTGTGCACACATGTGCATACACACACACACACACACCACACACACACACAAACACAAACACAGTGCTGGTGATGTTCTAGATGATGGAGTTGGAGCAGTTGATGTTGCATGAGGGAGGTGGAGAGGAGACAACAGTTCAGCAGGAGGTAGACCATCTCAGGTAATAATAACAGGACACCAAGAGATCAGTAGCAATATTTACACAGACCTAAGGAAGTCCACATCAAAATCCAAGTGAATCTTCAAATACTGTATGTTTAAAACATAAGTATATAGTATATACTTCTATACAGAGGGTCGGACATATTTTCTACATTATACTGTGTATTATAATTCAGCAGTTAGTCTGTTTGAGGCACTCAGTGTAATGTATAGAGTCACTCTGTTTGTATGGATGCAGGAGGAAAGTGCAGAACCTGGAGGAGGATGTGCAGGTGCTGAGGGAAGAGGAGGAGGCAGAGAAGGAGAGCAGCAAATACAGTCATCTACAGGAGCAGGTCAGAGAGAGAGAGAGAGAGAGAGAAAGAAAAGAAACAGAGACAGTCAGAGATACCGTGTATTCTGTATACAAAAACACCAGTCATGGGAGATTTTTGCTCTTTAGAATAAACAGCATGTCCCTCTCTTACTGCTGCTTTACTGTAGCTGGACAACCTACAGTCCATGTTGGAAGATATGATGGTGTCATCATCTTCTCTGCTCTCACGGAGTGTTCAGCAGGAGGATCCAGGGTTAGGGCAGGGTCAGGATCAGGGTCAAGGGTCAACATGTATTTCCCGCTCTGTAGATGTGAGTAGGAAGGTCAGTCAGTTGTTTCAGCGGTATGAGAAACTGCAGAGCACGGTCACCAAGTTGATGAAGCAGCAGAGCAGAGAGCAGAAAACACAGGGTACCGAGGTACATATCAACACAGACCAGCACACTGCATTGTTGTACAGCACACCCATCTAAAGCCGGCCAAGATGTAGCACGGTTTAGCACAAAGCACTTAAAAAAACCACGGAACACTGCACACTGGTATAAAATATAAGAACACATCACTAAGAGAGCACCTCACAGAACTAAGGCACACAACACAGGGAGCACAGAGTATTAAGGTATAGTGTATACTGTAGCACAGGTTTGTAGAATGAACTATCTCTTTTTATTTCTCTCTCTTTCTTTCTCTCTCTCTCTCTCTCTCTGTTTGTGTGTGTGTGTGTGTGTTCTCTGCAGAACTCAGGGCTAATAGGTGACTTGCAGGGGGCCATTCTTCAGCTGCAGGCAGAGTGTGAAAAACTCCACACTACAACTAATCACCTGGTGGAGGAACATGCTCAGAAACAGAAAAACATTGATGTGAGTGTTGTGTGTGCATGTGTGTGTGTGTGTGTGTGTGTGGGTGCGCGCGCGTGGTTGCACGTGTGCACGTGTGTGGGTACGTGTGCATGTGTGGGCACGTGTGTGTGTGCATGTACAGTGTTTTGGGGATGCCAAGATGTTTTGCATATTTGTATATTTCCTCCATACCTGATTTGTTTTAGCAAAACAGTCACTAATAGACCGAGGGACACTGGTTTGGTAATAGAATTCAGAGAAGAAAAATCTGGAAGATTCTCAGAGCAGTGTGGTTTGTAGAGTATGAGGGGAAGCTCTCTCACAGGAGGCACAGGTGTGAGGGCTTGAGGGAAGATTAAACATCTGGCAGGTGCCAGTGCTAGTGGGATCAGCAGATAAGTCACACGCTAATGATACTTATGCTGGTAATGAAGGGATTCCCAGAGTGGGATCTTAGAAATACATCCATAGCTGTTGGGCAAATACTGCTCCCCAGGTAGTGCGGCATGGTGCTCTAACCCAGTCTGTCTTCCCAACACATCCCTGCAAGAGATAAAAAGTCCTCTCTGTGGATCTAATCCTGCACAGTTAAATGAAATACATATGTGTGTGTGTGTGTGTGTGTGTGTGTGTGTGTATATATATATATACACGTGTGTGTGTGTGTGTGTGTGTGTGTGTGTGCGTGTGTGTGTGTGTGTGTGTGTGTGTGTGTGTGTAAACTATTCAGTTCTCTCTGTGTCAGGGCATTAGTTGAAAAATGTATTGTAATGAATAAATAACAAGTGGTTCTGTTATTTTCATACCTTCCTGGAAGGAAGTCTGATCTGACGTTATCCCATTCTCTAATAGTCTCATTGTTCTCTCTCTCTCTCTCTCTCTCTCTCTCTCTCTCTCTCTCTCTCTCCCCTTTATGTTTTTTTTTACTGATATGTCTCTCTCTAGCTCCTGTATAAGTCGGTTGGGGAGCTGGATGAGAAGAAAGCAGATAAGGAGCTTGTGGAGATGGAGATAGAGATTGTGAGTTTCCTGCTTTCTACAGGCTTTTCACTGTCTGTCACGTTCATCTGCACTCTGCTATAGGTGGATGCAATCGATCCACGCTACTTGTGAACCACATCGTTCAAGATAACTGCACTTATATCTTTTGATGTGTTCTTTACTCCAGGAATCTTGCTGCTTGTGGTAGAGAACTGTAATGATATGTTTTACAGCTATGTTACTACAACCACTAGGTGTCAGCACAATTTCATAACTCAGTGTTAAAACAGCCTCACCTGATGGTAGTTGATGGAGTTCATCCTTTAAAATGATTATTTATGTTTCATCTGTACATAAAGTTTGAAAGACCAGTTTTGAACCTTATCTTGTAGTATTGTATGTTTATACGTCTCTGGTACGTATAGCATATGCAAGTTTCTATGATATAATGGAGATTCATAGTGGATCATAATGGAGAGAAGTTATGCTGTGCTCTCTTCCTCTAGAAAGCAGACAAGAGGGCTTTGGAGACTAAGGTTAGCCGTATGCAGTTTGATACCATGACAGAACAACTCAACGGAATGTTCCAGGAGCTTCTCAGCAAGATCACGGGCCAGGAGCAAGACTGGCACAAGGTCATTGAGAAGATCTCTACTGAGATGGAGTGCAAGGTGAGAAACAGCAGCACACGCCACTGTAAAATTTCCTCCTGGGCTTAAGTGAATTTTGAATCTCTGGTTTTGAACGGAGAACTGTCTCATTCCAGAGCAGGAGATTTAGGGTAGCAGGATGAATAACACCTCAGGACACTTTGACCCTGCTTTAAGATGTGTACTAACAGCAAACGTAAAAAAACAAACAAAAAAAAAAAACAGCATTCATATGGAAGGTCACTACTACGGCTGAAGGATATTTTTGCGATTGTTGGTTAGCTGAACCGGATTGAGCTGGATCCTCTGAAGAAGCAGTTGGAAGATCGTTGGAAGAACATCTGTAAACAGCTTCAGGCTCCGCCTGTGCCCAAAGAAGATGATGCTGCAGGTTTCAGGAAGTGAGTGCTTCTCACCATCCCCATTACCAGTTTCACTCTGACTCTTACCACTGAAACAGCTCTTTGCATTTTCTTAACTGCTCAGTCAGAGAGTGATGATTGAAGCTTTTATGAGGAACTACTTTCAGTTTTAAAATTTCTCAGCCTGAACTGAATATGTGTGAGAAACAATTGACTGGTTGACTGTTTTCACGGCTTAAGTTCCTGTTAGACTGTATGTGACTTACATTGACCTAAGAAGTTCTCTCTCTCTCTCTCTCTCTCTCTCTCCGTCTCTTTCCATTCCTTTCTTTCTCTCACTCTCTCTCTCATAGGCAACTTGTTGCCCGGTTCCACTGCATCTCTTGTGACCGTCCGGTGGATATGCTGACACCAGGACCGTATGTGTTTTTAAGTAGTAAATTAAACAATGAATACAATAATGATACATTAAACAGAAAACACATACATCATATTTTCAATGTGAAAACATGTACAATATATTTCTCTCTCTCTCTCTCTCTCTCTCTCTTATTCTCTCCTGTGACGTCAGGCACATTCTCACCGTACCCTGTGCTCCTGGACTGCCAGCTCACAAACCCAGCCGCCCGTACACTGTCTATGAGCTGGAGCAGGTGCGACAGCACTGCCGAGGGTGTGTAAGCTTCTCCTTGTGCTTTTACATTCGCCAACCACTAGGGTGCATAGTACTCCTGGGTCTCCTTAGCTCGCAACACTGTCGCAGCACTGCTCCGTCGCACCCAATATCAGTTAGACTGGAACCTGATAATGTAGAAATCAATCAAAAATAAAAACAAAACCAAAATTGTTATATATGAGAGGAGCGTGAAAAAAAGGAAGAAAATTTCACGGATTAGGATCTAGAGCATCAGGAACAACTGGACTGATGTCAGAAAATCAGGGATAATCCGATAGATCACTAATCACGAAACCAAACCTGAACACTTGTGGATTTTGTTTCCTAGTGTTATCTATAAGCTATTTTTTAGCTTGCAGGTGTTGATAGCTTTGCTCCACTGTGGTACTGATATGTCTGTATGCACTGAGACATCGAAGCGCCAATAAAAATATAAATGAGAGTGAAAAAAAAAAACAGTTTGTCAAACACATCTCCTTCTGTTCCAGCCTTAGATCAGGGACAAATCATTGTCATTATGAGCTGGCATGTTCAGAGAGGACTCTGGTGCAAGTGCAGCATGCTCACAGTGTACTGTGCAGGCAGATAGAGAGAGTGCAGAATCAGTTCGCTGCCTTGGTCGGACGGCCCTATAGCCATCAGGGTATCAGGGAGCTCACGCAGTCCCGCCTCCCGCCCATAGTGGGCCCACTTCAGAGAACCAGTCAAAGTGTGACCAAACAGTAAGTCCAAACTAACGTATGGGATAGGGATATGTTCACATTTGTCCTTTAAAATATCTATCTATCTATCTATCTATCTATCTATCTATCTATCTATCTATCTATCTATCTATCTGTCTGTCTGTCTGTCTGTCTGTCTACTTCCAGTCAACTCAGGAATTATTGACACCCTTCATGAAATTGAGTAAAAATGAATGTATAAAATGAACAGTCTCTTGTTGTAAAATGTGACAAGCTTGGAGCAGACTTTTGGAGGGATCATGGACCACTCCTCCATGCAGAACATTTCCAGATCCTTGAATGGCTTAGGTTTGCACCTGTGGACTGCTCTCTTCAGTTCAGACCAGGTTTTGAGTGCGATTCAAATCTCATTGCGATGGCCATTGCAAAGCATTGATTCTGTGTTCCCGCAAGCATTTCTGTGTTGGTTTTGATATACATTTGGGAGTCATTGTCTTGTAGAAAGGTGCATCTATGGTCAAGTCTCAACCTCCTGGCAGGGGCAACTGGATTTTTGGCTAAAATTTCTGGTACTTAGCGGAATTTGTTATGCCACTGATGTTAACAAGAACTCCTTAACCACTTGGCAGCAAAAAGGCCCAAAAGTATTAATGATCCACCATCATATTTTAGTGCAGGTGTCAGGTGTTATTTCAGGTGTCAGGTGTTTTCCTTAATGAAGGCCTCTTTTGTCGCCAAACATGCGGATGGTGTGCATGGCAAATAAATGAATAAATAAATAAATGTTCAAGTTGAATCAAAATCAAGTTGATTTTAAAACTTGATAACCAGGAAACTGTGTAGTTCTGGAGCCTCAATGCTTGGATTCCTCTGTGCCCCTTGCACCTTCATCCTCACCGTGCACGGGGGGGGGGGGGGGGGGGGGGGGGGGGGGGGGGGGGGGGGGGGGGGGGGGGGGGTATACACATGCACACGTGGCGTGGTCTTCTTGGCAAATTTGCAGCTTGATTTGACTGGGCTTAGTGGTGTTTTCAAATGTTAATGTATTTTTTTTTTCTTTTTATATCCGTTACCTGATCTGTGTAGGTCAGCAGCCATCTGTCTCTTTTTCAGTTGAAAGCTCTTTGGCTTTAACCATGCTGATGGATGACAAAGGGATCTCACTTGCATGCAGCTTCATATTTATATCCAGGAGAAACAGGAACTACTGGATGACAGCAGCCTAATCCTGGAGACTGAGCTCAACTAAAAAGCACAGAATTTCACAACAGATAGCACTTTGTTTGGGTTTTGTGTTAAATATTCCAACAGGGATGCTGATCATTTTGACACGTAATTATTTCAGAAAAAAATACTACTCCTCAAAAAACCCTAACCTTAACTCTAACTTTTGGGGTTTTTTTTAATGAGAACCAGGGAACTAATTTTCTCAAACATATGAGTGAAGCTTGTGAAGGAGTACGTGTATTGTTTATCTTACACAAAATAATTTTTGCTCAATTACGTGAAGGGTTCCAGTAATTGTAGGGTTAACTATATCTATCTATCTATCTATCTATCTATCTATCTATCTATCTATCTATCTATCTGTCTGTCTGTCTGTCTGTCTGTCTGTCTGTCCGTCTGTTTGTCTGTCTGTCTGTTCAGTCTAAAACTGAATCTGTCCCATTTAAACTTGGCTAAAAAAAAAAAATATGTATATATATATATATATATATATATATATATATATATATATATATATATATTTGTGCCAGTTGGTTCCCTGAATTTCGAAACAGGAAAACAGGACTGCCGAGAAGAATCAATCATGCTACATAGTGAATTGGTGTTGCTTCTTATTTTCACTCCCACTTCAAAAGAGTGGTTGGTACAGCGTGTTAACCGGATCTGTTGTTGTTTTCTGGGCTGACCCAGCGAGCGGATTCCTGAAATGACAGACTACAGTTACCTGACCATGTCACGTAGTTGTGGTGGCAGCCACACACTCACCTACCCACACCGCAGATACACACGCCTGCAGCACATCACACACCTCATCCAGACTGAGGAAGACGGCCAGAACGGACCGGGGTCCGATCTTCGTATTCAGGTAGGCAGAACCTGAACAATCAACAGAGTGAACCAGATTTGTGGTCTCTGCTCAGTTCCAGTCCAGTGCAGGACGAAATCCAAAACAGTTTTTGGAAATGGGAGATATAATGAACATCTGCTTGAAATGTCTGTTTGGTATTAATGTCATATTGGAAAAATCAAAATCAAAACATGATGAAATTCTTTCTTTTCCTCAGTCAGAGGAGGTGGACATCATGGGCGTGGATGGACACATATACAAGGGTCGTTTGAACAAGGCAGTGAAAAACATGGAACATCGCCTGCCCACCATCTCCTCCAGAGAAGGCATGGTCTTCGTATCCCTGACCTACATCTGAGTAACTTACACCATATGACAGTGTGATAATTATGTGTCATTTAGTGTTGGTACTCTGGAGTTGTTGATGAAAGAAACTGAGCCTTGAGTCAGCAAAATGGCAGCACAATGACAAATTCAGGCCGGTGACGGGAAACGTGTTTTATAAACTGTGTTTTATTGTAATGCTTATATATGTTTAATTATAGTGAGAGACTACTATATTTAAATCACAGTAAGTATGAACAGGTGTTCAAAAAATCAGTTTGCAAAAGACTATTTTTGGAGCAGTATGTGAAAGTACTGCCAAGCCACATGAGTGAGGCTGTAGAGGAGCTTCAGTCTTCCAGTAGAGTGTGTTGTGACAGAGCTGAGATGTGAGTTTTCAGTCTTCTAGTAGAGTGTGTTGTGACAGAGCTGAGATGTGAGTTTTCAGTCTTCCAGTAGGGTGTGTTGTGACGGAGCTGAGATGTGAACAGTCTTTGTGATTTTTCAGTCTTCTAGTAGAGTGTGTTGTGATGGAGCTGAGTATGAGTTTTCAGTCTTCCAGTAGAGTGTGTTGTGACAGAGCTGAGATGTGAGTTTTCAGTCTTCCAGTAGGGTGTGTTGTGACGGAGCTGAGATGTGAACAGTCTTTGTGATTTTTCAGTCTTCTAGTAGAGTGTGTTGTGATGGAGCTGAGTATGAGTTTTCAGTCTTCCAGTAGAGTGTGTTGTGATGGAGCTGAGTATGAGTTTTCAGTCTTCCAGTAGAGTGTGTTGTGACAGAGCTGAGATGTGAGTTTTCAGTCTTCCAGTAGGGTGTGTTGTGACAGAGCTGAGATGTGAACAGTCTTTGTGATTGCCAAAGAGTTCAAAGAGTTCTTGTGTAGGAGGCCTCACGTTTCACATAGCCCACGTACATGACTGTTCTGCCTACGCGCACACACACACACACACACACACATGCACACACAGCAGGGCTACGTTATGTAATATGTCTTACTACCATTGCTTGGCTCTGCCCTTGAACGTGACCTACATCCTGTTTACCCACAGACATGTCTGTAAGTTCGAGCTTTGAGAAAAAGAGGAAGGGGGGGGATGGGCATCGGGGTGGGGGATTTGGGGTTCATGAGGGGGCTAGGTTATGGCATGCTAATGATTTTGGGGGAAGGTGAATGTAGCATTAATGTACTTTTGTTTGTTTGTTTGTTTGTTCGTTTGTTTGGGGGGGGGGTTGGTGCTCAGTTGTGAAAAAGAAAAGAGAAGAGAAATCTGAAGTAAAAAGATGAATAAATAAAAGAGTATGAGACTGTTGAGAGTGCATGGACTGGTATGGGAAGTAGATGGGGTCTGCTGCAGTGGTTTGCTGTGGCATCAGGATTAGTGAAAGGATTTAGGGAATTAGAATAAACTTTTTATGGAGGACGGAGGTAAGAAAACTCTTGTTTAACATTCCTCGCTGGAAAGAACCTGATGTTTTCTGTGTTACGCAAGAAGAGGAGAACTGTTATCTGTAACTATCTGTAAGAGAAAACGGACGTGTGAAGGAGACGTGCTGTCATTTCTCTTATATTTCTGGCTCTTTTCTTTAGAAACACAGTCCTCTCCAAGGAGAGTCTGGAAAAGAGTTTGTTGTTCAGTATTTTTGTGTCTTTTGGAGCCGACGTTTTAGAGCAGAGTTTGACTTTGCGTTGAGTTTTTTCTCTCTGCTGTTGATTTATGAGTTAGTGTGATCTGTGTTAAGGGTAAAAGTTGAGGGATGTGAAGGTGTTATCGTGCCATTGTCGTCGTGCTATGCTAAGGCTTGGCGTTTTGACATTGTTCTGTTTTTGCTCCCTTCAGCCGTCGCCAAGAGCAAAGACAAGGTCGTCCGCTCACATTCCCAGAAGTCCGGCGGTCCAGAACCTGGGCGAGGAATCACTGCACGCCCTCATAGTGCCAAAACTCAATGGAGCCGTTCCGGTAGGTTCTACAGAATCAGGCGAAAACACACCATTCAGAATATAGGACAGACGGGACATGGGCGCCCATAAAAAATGACTCAGAGCACTCAATCTTCAATAGCATATGCTTATGTTGAAACTAGTGATTGAAATACATAAATAGATGGATAAAAATTGAGCTTAGGAAAAATGTTAGAATTATCTTGGATAGAGGATATGTTGTATTGTGGAAAAGGTGCGTGCAAGACCTTCTTTTTAAAATTTTGAACCCTCAGTCATGATCATTTTTAATCATCAGTCGATTACCACATTAATCATCCAATACTTGCAAAGTCGGTCACTGCTTTTCTTGATATCGGCTCAGTTTACAAGCATCTCCATGGCAATGTAACATGTATAGAGGGCTACAGGACCTCCCGAAAATTTGCCTGGAACCATTACCCCGTGTTAACCCATGGGACATTAGGAGTCGCCGAAGCGTTACGGCGGGGAAAGTAACACCCTTCAAGAGAATGAGAAAACACACTGCTAACAACCCCACTGCTAACAAGCTGGCAATGTAATTCGCTCTTATGTCACACAGACGCACCCCGCCCCCCCTCATAAGCGACACCATCACCTCCCTAAAAACTGACTGGATAACTTAAGTCAGACTGACTCTGCCAGATAGAACTTGGGTTACTTTTAGTTTTGCCCTCCTGTGAGCTGACCTATTCCCTGTGTCAGAGGTCACTGCTGTGCGGTGATAGTTTTGTGTCTTAAGCCCTAAACAGGCGCAGTACTGTGAACTGTGCGGAGTGATAGGAAATGAACAGATCAAATGACCAACTGACGTGCAATGACCACGAGTGTTGCGCCTAGACTTGTAAAATGTACATGTATGTACAATAACAGGCCTTTCTTAGCTGTTGCACTTCAGCTTGGATCCTTCAACACGGACTCTTTCAATGTTTTCTTCAGTCCATCTGAACCCCTGCTGAACTGAACAAATACAAGCCAGGGCTAAACTCTGAACGTACAGTTATAGATTGGTATAGATTGTGTACTTGTACCTTTCATCTTTGACCTCTGATCTGACACCTTGACTCTCTTTCTCGTCACCCCCCCCCCCCCCCCTTAGTTTCGGGTAGTTCACTACGGGAACGTCCTTTGTCCTCAGTTGGCTGTCTGCCTCAGAGCTCATCCCATACAGATGCATCCACCAATGAGACGCAGCTCCATGCAGACCTTGGCCAATCAGAGGTCAGGCCTGTGACCTCCCAGTAGTGCTCCGCTAAGAATTTCTACCATGTACTATCAATAAATTATTTTCAGCAGCGGAGAGGGGTGGCCAGCTCCATTTTATTTTGGAGAGAAGTATTATGACTATGTTTGAATGATTTGATAATTTGTTACTTAAAAACCCTTTGTGTAATAGCAACATAATGAACTCATAAATGGTATAAAGTAGTTGCACATGCACCTAAATACTTACAGTATATAGTACAGGGTATACATTGCACTATTGTGTTATTTTATCATTTCACATTTAACTGAAATCACACTTTTGTAAAGGCAAATATGTATAAAGCTCATACACAATCATTTTAAATGTGTTATATGTGTCCATATAAGGACATCCAGGTAAAGTGCTGGTGAACATGGAATATGGAATAAAGACATTATTTTTATTTATAGTTTTCATCACATACGTCCTTACGTTCATCATTTTCTGTGCATATTTTTGTGCGTCTAGAAAGACAACCACACGCTGAACTGAACTAGACCATGGTTTAAACGCATGGCTTCTAGCTGACAATGATTGTATTTTATACAGTTTGGCCATGATCACATGCCGGCTCAGTTTTACAGAAATGACTTTATAAAATAGAATCCACTCTAAATCATACCGGACCTCTGCTCTTCCTAGTCCTGAGAAAATCGTCCATTTTCTCAGTGCCGTTTTGTTTTTTTCTTTTATTAAGATTAAAAAATAAAACTGTCGTAGAAATTAAATGAATAAATGAATGAAAAAAATAACAAATGCAGTGGAATTGGCTTGTCACAAACCACAAGCCATTATCAGCTATAGCCGACACACCGCTTCCTGACTGGAAAACAGCAAACCACACTTCCACTCTGCTCAACTCCTCAGTGGTTTTTCACAGAGATGTGTAGCTCTCCCATTGGTTTGCCTTAAACAAAAGAGTGAGCGGCTTCACCTAGGTTAGCCAAGCCTGGAGTAGCGTAGTCTAAAGCCAAGACCCCAACATAGTAAGGCCCTTTGATTTCCATCAAACAAATTTAACTATTCAGTCTAAAACGACAACACGTAAATGGTCGTTTTTGATTGAACAACCATTTAAAGTGTGTTCGCACCATGGTTTAAGACAGAAGATTGTACTAAATTGCTGTTTGTTTCCATGGCAGTTTTATGGCAGCGTGATTAAGTGAGTCTCTACGTTGGCATTCTGTGGCAGGTGTTAGATGAGTCTCTTGCAGTGGGGTGCAAATGTATGCACGTGCACACGCACACACACACACACGCACGCACAAACAGACAGTTTTAAAGAGGCCGTGAGACAGGGCAGGATGCACGGGTTATGTATACGGAGAGGGACAGAATGTTCTGTCAAACAGAGCGAGTCTGTAGGGTGGGGGGGCAGCATTTCTGAGAAGGACACCGACAACATAGCGATTTCTGTCAAACTGATGAAACTGAAAAAGTGACATTTAAGATCACACGCTTTGGTACTTTCTGTCAGTTTGAAAGGTGTTCATGAAAATGTTAACTCCAGAATGGGAGACTTCTTGTTTACTAAACATACACTAAACGGGACTATGAATCACTATGAATAACTGATTTTGCTGTTTGTTCTTATCCAGTGCTGTGTCTCTGGAAGAGCTTTCTTCACCTTAACATGTTGATTTCATCACTGGGTATCGTATTTATTTTCCAATCAGTGTTTTGTTCCATGATAAACACATTCAGACCTTGGAGTAGAAATGTGAATTTCAAAATGCTTTGGGTTTGTGGAATGATAATACAGTGTATGACTGTGTTAGAAATCCTTGGGAGTTTCCAAGGCAGACATAACTTTGTTCTCTCGCCTGGAGAGAACACGTGTGACTTGTCTTTGTTGTGATTAACTGTCTCTCCTGGTAACACATATCTTATTATGTACTGTCGCATTGTAGTCCTTCTCAAAAGAGTGGCAACGTGTTTAGTTTATGTGCTTTTATCAAAGGCTTTTGACAGACTCGGGTCACAACAGGCCACACAGACACACACACACACACACACACACAGAGGCCGTCACACGCTGTCAGTTCTGCATTCATGACTTTAACCGCATCCTTCCTATGCAAACTTTGTCATCCACCACATCACTGTTAAAACATCTGTGTTTGTTTTCTAGATCCTATATGACCCCTTCAGCGAAACTGTTAAACTTGTCTTTGCTCAGTGAATTGTTGCAGTTCACATTGATAAATCACAAATAAACATTGTTTGGTATTTTGTTACTGTGGAGTTTTTCTTCTCCATCTCTACATAAAAGGATTGCCATTTTTTTTTAAAAAAGAAATCTATTAATGGGGATTTTGTGAATTCCACTGGCAGTGAACACTGAATCTGAATTTGAAAAATGTTCATAGTTAACATCGGGAGACTTTGAGGATTGGTTCCATCCAACACTGGCCTTGCAAACATTGTTTCTATCCTTACAGGTAGGACTTAGGAGGGTTATAAACTTCTGTTATTGTCTGTGGAACTCCCACTAACAGACTTATTTTAATTAAGGAGTATTAAACTGAAAATAATGGTAAACCTCCTCCATACCTTAAGCTAATCACTTAGTACATTTTGATTTAGCCAGAGATCAGTTTGACTTGATCAGCAGAAAAATGACTCTATCCATGTCTGTTTCGCAAAAATCACATACATCTATTCATTAAACTGCAATTAAATAAAATCTTTACCAGAGTTTTTTAATATGTATATATATATATATATATATATATATATATATATATATATATATATATATATATATATATATATATATTAGGAGAGAAAATCTGATTAATCATCAAATTGTTTTATTTTGACTTTGATAAAAACACAATGACCTCCAAAACAGTTGTAGATCATACTTGTTTTTTTTTTTTTCCCATAAAACATATAAATACAAATATCATCAAGGGAAAAGGAAACAAAGTACAGAAGAGAAATCAATAGAAAAAAAAGAAGGGTTGTGCATTCATGGACTAAACAGTTTTTTTTTTTTTTTTTTTAGATGAGAGACCCATGGGGTGTTGTATAAATCAGAATTTCTCAGGAAGCTAGATAACCTCCGCCAGAAGTCAAAACCAACCAGTGGGAGAGCAGCTGAGAAACCTTCCATCTGGAGAGCCATGACTTCTAACTAAAGCTATCAAGCTCAGAAATCCCCTGGTCTGGTGTGCTACGCTGCTGGACAATTGCTTTCTTTACTAGTTAATTACTTCTCATGGTACAACAGTCTGTCATGAGGGACTCTTAATATGGTAAATCTCTCTCTCTCTCTCTCTCTAAGTGCATGCAGTGAGTGGACATGGGAGTAGCTCTGAGTCTTTTCTGACTCACGTTAAGGTAATGAGTCTGTCCGTGTCAATAGACTGGGAGTGTTTCCTACGGACGTCAGCTATACTGGGTGAGGCTAAACACCATTTCAGTGGAACTGCCGCTCAGACTCAACAATGTCTTTTAATCTAAATCTGGGAAATTTTTAACAGTCTGAAAAGAGAGGATCGAATGTGGACCTCTCTCTGTTTCTCGTCTGCTGTGGGAGTACCACCGAAATAGTGCCAAACCCCCTCTGATCCCCATACCAGGAAATGACCCAAACTCCTCTCCAGATGGCTGAAACAATCACCCCCTCCACATCCTTACACAAAACAAGAACAGAGGGCAAGGGTCACACCAGTGAGGTCACACTACACAGTTGTTCTGCTCTGAGTGAACGTCAACTGACAGGCAGAGCATGCACTTTCATAACATGAAAGAAAAAAAACAACAAAAAAAAAACCAAGCAACATTTTTTGTTTCTTTGCTTGCTTGCCATGATTACCAAAGGCTTGTAAAGATCGCAAACTTCACAAACGTAACTACTTTTGCGACGTTACCCATCTCCAAAGTTTAAGAAATGATTAGAAAAAAGTCTAGAGTTTACTGCAGTTTGGATTGAACTGAAAGAGTGAGATGAGATAAGACCTCTTTGCCACACTGTGACAGACTCGCTCGGGGGTCACTGACTGACTGACTGACTGACTGACAGGGTTCGTGGAGGCAACGGCTGTGATTGTCCGGAGAGCACAAAAATGGAAGGTGAAATAAAAGGTTTAAATGTCCTAATCGTTCGATAAAACGTTGACTAAATCTCCTTTGGTAGACAGAGACCTAAAACATCACGCCTTTATTTAATCTTTCTTTTCCCCCCATCTCAGCTCTTCCATACCTCGCATTATGACCTCTCTTCTTCCAGCTCACCTGTCTCTGTCTCTTTCTCACAGACACACGACCGTTTGGAGTTACCAACATTACAACTCCCACTCACAACACTACCATGCACCTGAAGTCATCAATCAGCATTTAGAACAAGACCTCGGTTCTTAAATCGCTGCCCGAGCATCCTTAAAATGCCGCGCGCAAAAGACCTCGGGCTTCAAACTTCTCTCCAGATGGGACAGAGGTCCTAAAACATCTTCTATTAGTTTGTTCAGTAAGTTTACAAACCACTACAAGAGGAGGAATACTCCACTCAACATAACTGTCATCTTTTTATGACTCTCTGGGACACTGTGTACTGTTAGGCATTAGGGGCACAGTGTAGGGAATGCTTAGAGAGTCTCATGTACAGGAAAAAGGGAGGAGGGGGGGGGTGACTGACTTTCCTCTGTGTGTTGTGTAGCTTCATTGAGAGCCAGTCAGTTTTCAGAAAATAAATTTCAAAATTTCTCTCTCATCAAAACAGTTAAGATTTTTAGATTATTATTTAAAAAAAAAAAGTCTCTCTGAAAAATTCAAAAGTGAGATCTACATTTTTATAACTTTGTCTTTTTTTTTTCTTGTTTTTTTTAAAATACATTTCAAAATTGGACCTGCGTTTTCTACCATTTGTTCGTTTCTAAACAAATACTGGAGTATACTAGCAAGTGTAGCAAAAGAAGGGGGGTATTAGAAACCACCGTATGTTTTTCACATCCCTTGACTTATTATTTCGGGGTGTGATCATCTGTATTGTTATTATCATCTCAATCTGACATTTGAACTTTATGTAGAATCCTTCTCGAATGACTGTATAAACAACTGCCAACCCGGCCAACTTCCTTTTAACTGTCTGCTTTTCTCTGAATCAAATCATTACATTAACAGCTCTCCAGCATTGCGTTTCCTCCAGAACCAATGCAAACAAACAAAACAACAACAACAAAAAAAACCTCTTAGTGTCCACCACTCAACTTACACAAAGCCACCATCAACCGCACCTTAAAGTCATACACCACATTTAAAAATACGTTTCGTAAAAAACAGGCACGTGGCTTCATGTGCCCTCATGCAGTGGCTTTGGGGGTGATCTATTCCATTTCGGGAGAATTCATATTTTACATAATAGCTTACTGTAAAATAGAGTATCTCTACAAAGTCGTGTATGTAAGGGGAGAAAATCCTGAAGACCATCATATGCTTTTACAGTCCCATAGTTTGTGTCAGCTGTTTATTGCGAGTGCTTGTTGCAGATGCAGCGTTACAGAACCATAGGAGAGTATCTGAGGTCACACACATACACACACACACACACACACACACACACACACACACACACACACACAAACACACACACATTCACCCAGGATCATTCCTCACGCCAGTGCTCTGCTGGCTCCGTGGCTTACAATATCTAGAGAAAACTGCATTTCCCAGGCTCCTCCGGGGCTTTTTTAGTTTCACCTCCTTGTTCATTGCCTTTTCCATCCTCACTTCCCAAAGTGGTTCTTCCCAGGTTTCCATAGTTATGTGTTGGAGATGGAGAAAGAAGAAGAAGAAGAAGAAGAAGAAAAAAAAAAAAAAACGAAAGGTCTCCAAAAGAAGTCCGATTGTTCATTGTTTTAGAAAACAATAAAATCCCTCAGAAACAGTACCTTGTGTCTCCTCTCCATCGATCGCCCGGACCCCTTAAACTCTAACCCCAACAACAACTCCCCCCCCCACCCCACAAAAAATATTCACCCACCCACTTTAGATTCACCAAGCAATATCTCTTACTCAACCCTCCCACCCCAACCCCACAAATTCTCCCTCTGTTCCCCTTCCTTGTCTCCCTCTGCCCCCCCCCCCTCCCATAGTCTCATCTCTGGCCGTGGAGAGCGGTTATGACTGGTGTTTGCTGGTTGGAGCTGGTCTGAGAGACAGGAGGCCACATCGGTTGGTGCGGTTGGTGCATGTGATGGTGGTGGTGATGGTGAGAGAGGTGGTGTCCTGTTGGAGAAGACGGAGGCAGCCAAACGGGCTGATGGCTTGGGGGGGACGGGGCCCAGAAGGAGCCAAAACCGGCTGTGGTTGAGGATGGTGGAGGTGGAGAACAGGCCATGGAGACCTGGGTAGAGCCTCCTCCGCTGGAGCCGCATTCTGACGCCCTCAGCTTGGAGAACATGGTGATGGCGTCTGGGAAGTTGGGCGGTGTGGCTGGAGTGTTTCGTGGGGTGCACATCTGAGGGTAAATAAAAACCAGACAACAGGCGTAAGCAAAGGTTACTTCAACGGTCGTGTCCTGTAAAGCATTGCAGCTTCCCAATGATTCTTTTGCATGTTCAAGAAAACATATTAAAATTTCACACTTTTATGATTTTTTAATAACTTTTTTAGCTTTGGCCTCAAAAGGTGCATTTTATGCAAGACTTATTCAAACAAATACAACATGAAAACACTCTGTCCCTTGTGCGCAATGTAAAATCAATGTCGCGGCATTTTCCATCATCGTCTGACACACTGATATCAAAGAGTAATAGTCGGTTTTGTGAATGAGCTACATAAATAATTTTTTGTTTGTTTGTTTGTTTTTCTTTTTGCTGTTTTGATGTGACCTCTTCCTGGTTTACTGATTTTTTTTTTGATGAGTTTTTGGTTTATGTTAGCCTGCAGCTCTGTGTCTGTAACACAAGGCTGAGGGCAGACTGAGGAAATGGAGTCTAATGAATCTGATACAGATGGAGCCTTATAACGGTCTAAACAATAACCACAGTCAGAGAACTAGAGTCTAATGAATCTGATACAGATAGAGCTTTATAACAGTCCAAACAATAACCACAGTCGGAGAAGTAGGTCGGGAGTTCACGTTCGCCCTGAGGACACGGGAAAACGCATGTGAAAAGCATTGTTGTCAACGCATGAGCATAAGTCTCATGATTTCAATTAAAAAGGTACGCGTTTGTTTTGGACTGGAGCCCGAGTCCTGCCTCTCCACACACATATGCTTTACACAGCTGCCCAGGCCGGGGTACAGCGAAGTAGGCCAAGGCATCAATAACCATCTCCGTTACTGATCATTTTCATTTAATACACTGTGACTCTCTCTCACACACACACACACACACACACAGATCAGGTGACAGCCATAAAAGGCGTGAGGGTGCAGTCAGCAGGCAGGATGGAAGGAATATGCCTGTGTGTGTGTGTGTGTGTGTGTTTGTGGAGGTGGGGGGCTGCTTTATTTAGACCTCCACAGTCCTGATAGCAGCCAAAGGGCATTCATACACTCACAGGGCCCCTAAAGAGGTCCCCTCTGTTTGAAAAGGGCCCCAGCGCGGAGAGAGGGAGAGAGTGATGAAGGGGAGAGGTGAAAGAGAAATGACAGCAAGCGGAGAAGGTCAAGTGTCCGAGCGGAGAACACTAAGAGGGCTAATTGCTTCACTTGTCATGTAAACACATTGTAAACGCCAGACGGACAAGATAAGGTCATCAGACTCCATCTTGTCTTGGTGGAGAGGGAAGAGGCAGTGTAGGCAGATGGGAGACGTCTCAAACAAGCCTCTACCCCACCGTATAAAAATGAGTCATTCTTCTCGACAAGTACTGACCTGATTGAATGGCAAACAGTAGGAAAGACAGAGGTGTCAAAACACCTCTGAACATTTGCAGAATGGTGTAAGAGCGAAGTAAGCACTTAGGTATAAAAAAAAAAAAACCTCAAACACACACACACACACACACGCGCACACGGTTGTTAACGAATGTCTTTCTTTATCTATGTGTGTGTGTGTGTGTGTGTGTGTGTGTGTGTGTGTGTGGTCTCCTAGAGACAGCTTTGGGATTATTGGCTGTTGGAATTGAACAGGTTTACACCTGACAGCATTAACAGACAATCTAACCCAATCCAGAACACAACCACTCTATGCCTGTCCAGAAAGCAGAATAACAAAGGCTGGAGACTGGCGTTCCTCACAGCAGGGAACACAGCTCCAGACTTTGCTGTGGTGTGTCGCCTCACATCATAAAGACTGAATGTGTACTGAAGTATGCCTGCTGAAAATGACCTGCAGTCTGAGGGTAAGGTCTGTCCCCTTAAAAACAGTGGAGGCCTCCAGGGGCCCCTTAGAATCACAGAGGGATCTCTAAGGAGCCACATGCAACTTCAGGGACAATAACAGTCCCTGTGCTGAAGAAAAAAAAAAAAAAAAAAAAGAAGAAGGGAGAGAGGGAGAGAGGAGGAGAAGTGTCTGGTTTGACTGCTTCCTGTCAAATAAGACAAGCCTTGACTTGCCTCAACTGCATGTGCATGTGTCTCCCTCAGTCAGGCAACACACACTGGTTTACCTGCTACAGGAACACACACGAACACATGCGCACACACATGCACACGCACGCACACATACACGCCTGCGCACAGATTCACAAACACACAAACACACAGGGATTCACATGCATGCATGCACGAGTGCGTAAGCACGCACGCGCACGCGCGCACACACACACACTCACACAAGCCCTAAGAGCCAATCAGGTAATGATGCTATTTTATCTGCTCAAGAGAAGTTCAGTCAAAAACAAAACAAAAAACAGAGCCAAACAGTGCTGCACTTAGATATGTAAACACGGTCACGCACTTACCCACATTCACATGAACAACCACAAGCATACATGCGCACGCACAGAGACACACAAAACAAGCTCTGTAAGACTGATATCTAAGGGCCAAGGAGGCTGGGCTGTCAGCACACACTCATATGTCAGATCAAAATACCCCCCCTCCTACAATCCCATGTCAAACCTATGCCCTGCACATCACGTGAGCAGATATGTACAAAAAACCAAACTGAATTCACAAAGACAAAAATTCTCTTTGTCTGTGAGAAAATACAGCTATAATTTGATATAAACAAACAGATATAAAATAGAACTGCTTTTATGTTCATTTACACACGAACTGAGGCTCCTTTGTTTTGTGTTGGATGTGATCAATATGTATCTTGGTGCTTAACGTGTAATCTACTGTACTCTGGAGTGTTATGGCTGGTACAGTAGGTCTTTTCTTCTTAAAACTGGTTCTCTTTTTTTTTTTTTTTTTTTTTTCCCTCTGTTTAGGAAGACCCCAGGGAAAGATATGAGGACACTCACTCTCACAAGGCACAGGAGATCACTGCCAGCTGACGCCTGCTTCTCCTCAGCCTGACACACACACACACACACACACATACACACACACACACAGACCAATCCAATTCAGCGCTGCTCTACCCCGCCCCATCACCCGTACACCGCCCGCAGCAGAGTGACGCAAGAGCTGCACCCAAAATAAAAACAAACCACAACCCCCGCCTTTCTCACTCACACACATACACACACGCGCACGCATGCACGCACACACACACACATACACACAGAGCCACTTCCTCTCTCTGCCTGAGCTCAGACATGCTCCGCCCCGAACAGCAAACAGACACGTATACCCCAGAGGAAGAGGGGGAGAGTGAGAGAGAGAGAGAGAGAGACAGAGACAGAGAGATAAAGAGAGAGAGAGAGAGAGAGAGACAGAGAGACAGAGAGAGGGAGGAAAAAAATAGAAAGACAAAGAAAACAAAAACAAATGCTGCAGTGCAGACACAGATGTGTGAAGCAGACAGGACAGAGGAACTGCACAGCACAGAGCTCTGCGTGTGTGTGTGTGTGCGTGTGTGTGAGAGAGACTATTCCTACCATGTAAGAGCACGTTCACAGGGAAAGCTTTTAAAATCAGGTTGCATAAGACTCAGTATGACAGACAAAGACCATGGTCTGGGTAGTCATTCATATCTGACTCGTAACAACAGAGAAAAAACACACCCTCTAAACCATCACAATGCTCACAAAACCAACTCAACCAGATACATTTACTTACTTCTATAAACTGATTATTGTCATAAACACTTAACATAAAAAGACACATCAATAATATTAACAATATGATTAGTTTTTTAAAAGTAGCTGTACACATGTTATTACCCCGCATTATATATTTTCTGTACATTATTATTATTATTATTATTATTATTATTATTATTATTATTATTATTATCATCATCATTATCATCATTATCATCATTATTATTATTAATATTTTCATTATTGTTATTGTAATTGTTATCATTATTATTATTATGGTTGTTGTTATTATTACTAGCGGTGTTGTTGCTATCGTTGTCATCAATCATTGATCACTATCCATGGTCATACATAATTAATATGTCATGACAGACAATCAATTGAGACAATATAGTCAGACATCACACACAGCACACTGAGAGTGTATCAGTGAGGTTTACACAACCCCCCTACCGCTTCATTCCCAATGATCTAACCACATCAAGCGTGTGTGTGTGTGTGTGTGTGTGTGTGAGAGAGAGACAGATACAGCTTTAACACCAGAACTGTGAGTATAGATTCAGTCACCCCTCTCCTGCCTCTTCCCTTGGTGTGCTGAGTGTGGTAACCGTGTGGTGAATTAGCTCTCTCATCTCACACACAGGATGTTGTACATGCCCTAAGCCTGTCAGGTTTTTTTTTTTTTTTGTCTTTCTTTCTTCCTTTCCTCACACAAACCAATGTACTTACCATCTGGTGGTGATGACTAGGGATGTTAGCCTCCTGGAAAAAGGAGCTTAGGGCAGTCTGTGGAGGGAGAGAGAGAGAGAGAGAGAGAGAGAGAGAGAGAGAGAGAGAGAGAGAGAGAGAGAGAGAGAAGGGAGGGGGGGGGGGGAGCATAGACACAAAGTTAGTGTGAGCAAGTAAATTGTCTGTAAAAAAATTGGAGCAGTAGAACTTGAGTCTGACAAAACTTGTCTGAATAAAAGAGTTGTTCACATTCTCCTCCTTCTCTGAAGCACAAGCACATGAGTCCCCCCCCCCCCCCCGCCCCCCCCCGTTCTTCCCAGCGTTAGACTACGGGTCAGTCGGTACAACAAGATCACATGACGCCAGGGTTAAAACTATTATCTGGCACACTGTGATCTAAAAGAAGGTTTGTAAACCATGGCAACAGAGACTTCTGAGGCCCTGACAAACTGAGGAAAATCAAACTACACAGCAGTAATGAAGCTCATTTAAGAGTCTATATGTGTCAATACTGTGTGTAAATAAAGCACAAATATCAGAGTGTGTGGGAGAGAGAAAGAGAGAGCGAGCGCATTAACAGAAAGCACCAGTTAAAGAGTAGGTTGGTCTTTATACAGGGATATTGTCATGATTAGGCATGTTTTGCTCACCATCACAGATTCCTGTCAAACTGTGGCATTGGAATAAACCATTTTGTTACCTTTTACAATGCAAAATTACAGACTCATAAAGAAATAACCTTGTACTCAGAGAAATTTACACACACACACACACACTAGTACAAAACAGCTCTGAAATCTGCACAGATGTTAAGACATTTGAAACAGCTGCAAACCCTCGAATTGAGATCAGAGCAGTAGTTTGAGTGGATTGTGCCGTCCATTCAAAAGACCATAAATGTCTAAAGTGGGACTATGGGGTCCAAAACTAATCTCCCACATTGGGGTATCTACACTGTTAATGTGATGGACTCTCTGTCTTTCTCAACTCTTAACTGAATGCTTGTTCATTCCAGACCTCCTTTTCTCTGTGTGTGTGTGTGTGTGTGTGTTTGTGAGAGAGACCCAAATGCTAGCCCCTTCCCCCTATCCCCTACCCCCGCTCTCACTGTGTAACAACAGTGGCACTAGCGTAGGAATGTATGTGTGTGTGTGTGTGTGTGTGTTGTTTGACGTGACACACATATCAACTCAAACACGCAGAGCCGCTATTGTCTCCATGGCTCTTCACTTCACAAAGCTTTTTGTCACCGAAATCTTTTTTTTTTTTCTTCAGAAAGATTATTTCAAGATACACAGACTGCTGTTGTGCCTGTCAGAGGGCTACTTTCTTGCGCACACACATGTGCAAATACAGCTTGCAGACGTTTTTCCTTGTGTGTCCTCTACCAGCAAATGGAAGTGATTCCATTTAGAGTGTAGCAGTGTTTCAAAGCCTTTTCAGCCAGAGCGTTGAGGAGGCTTGACAGCCATTACACACAATGTGACAGGAAACAGCCAATGAGAAAGGCCTAATACACACAGGGCATAAAATCAGCATTTAGCCTGCGCTAAGAACAAATGGCAGTCTCTCATTAAATAATTAATAATACATTATGGTTTATGTGTGCCGTAAAGAAGGTGGAAAAAAAGCAGATTGAAGGACTATAGGAAATGACTGGGCACAGAACATGCCCACGGACAACACACACACACGAAGCAGACTGCAGCACACTTTCCAGAAACCAGGCCAGCTATGAGAATGAAGTTCCACCAGAGACAAAAGAAGACTTTACACATGAAGTCCATCAGAGCAAATCAAGTTGCTCAACAGAAATCTCACTTTCCCATAAACATGCTATGCTGCTAATGTCACACAGTCTAACAAACAAACGAACCAAAAAAAAAAAAAAGTCACATCAAATGTAAACAAACACTGAAGACATAACACAGGCTGTGATTGTACTTTGTGCTTATTTTTCTCCCCATCTTTCTCAAGGCTTCAGCGTTCTCAAGGCTCTGTTTTCTTAACACAACTTACACGAAGCATGCATAACATTTTAAGAGGTCGAAAAGATATTCTAGGGGCTTTACAAACTCTTATCTATTTGGTCACCCAAAAACAACACAGCCTTTTTAACAGAAGGAAGTCCTCCCAGAGGAAAGAACTTTTCCAAAACCGTACACTCGCTCCAATCAATCCCATTTCCTGTTCAACCCTCACGGTGAAACCGTGTGCTGAGGTCTGGTTTAATACCAATAAACCACCTGGTCAAACGACACAACTAACAGTCTGATCCCAAGGAGGTGCAAGTGTTTCATGATCCATCTGGAGACATTGCTTGTGACGCAGGAGGGATTTTAGGATCTATTTTACAGTTCAAAGAACTGTCGAGAATGTCAAGCTTGTAACCTAGTTCTCAAATCAAGTTGCTAATATGATTTCATAATGTAAACAACATCAAGCAATGCTGTTGCAATCAAATGAGAGTAAGGCAATGATATTAAGGTGTGGCTGAGTTCCTTTTTGGCAAAACAGATCATATGCGTCAAAGGGTAACAAAGAATTCTTGTACAGGTGCATAAACCATCTAAAAAGTGTTAAAAAAAAAAAAAAAAGTGTAGTTTAGAAGACGTTAAATGACAAACGGCCTGCCTTGCGGAAGCTAGTATCTAAACGATTGTTGGATTGAAGGCCTGGAGTGTCTATGTTTGAACAGCTGAGCAGGGTGTGAGGGTTAATAACTGTACCTTAATCGGTTTTTGCCTGCGATGGTCTAATTCGTTGGGATCTAAATATAACCCTTTGCATACTTCATTAGGAAACAGGGGAACTGTGTCGCGCTCTGATCGTCCACGTTACATGTACCTCTTTCATTTGTAAGCTTTCGTATAGGTACACAGCTGAAATTTTCAAGTTTCATTTGTGTAGATCTTGAAATGTGGAGAAATTGCATGACTTCTGCACTTAGTACGATAAGTGAAGGACGTTTACCGTTGGTATAAGAAAAAAAAAATAATGGAGCAAAAACTAAGCCAGTCAATGTGAGATGGCGAGATGGAATTTAGAGGGCTTGCACATGTACAAACCACGCACTTATTTTATCAACAGTGAAACTAGCCTTTCCAGTTCTCCGAGCACAACAAAGTGTGTGTACGTGTGTGTGTGTTGTTACTACAAGTTTTAATCCTCGTAATCGGAAAAAAAATCCTTTCACTGACTTGTACACAAACAGTACACCGAGTACCAACTGTAGTTTTAAAAGGAAGTGACTTTCATAGTATGCCCGACCCGTTTTCGATGACTGAGCAGCTACTGGAGAATGTAAACAAAAAACGGTCGCAGTGTTGCCACACTCGTGATTGAAAAAAAAAAAAAAGACACTGACAGACAACGTCCGTTTTAAGGCTACAGCTTCCTGTTCACAAACAATAACACTCAAACACATTGAAAAATACAACGCAAGGAAACAACATGTAAACTTTAATCAAATCGTAATTCACAGTTTAAATAAAATTACTGATAACTAGTCGTTAGATAGGTATCGTTACATACCTAAATATAGAACATCGAGTGAGTTAGCTTATCGCCCAAAGCAGCTTTAACTTTACACCAAGAGATTTAGATGTTACTTCACAATTCTTTCGGAATAGATTCACTGTTAGATTAGTGCAAATAATTATCGCCAAGCAATTAAATATCAATACCTCCTCTCATAAAGTCGACAAGCTAGCCAATAAACATTAGCGACTTAAACATCATGAAATCAGTTAAGACGCTGCTTTTTAAAACGCAATATCCTGCAGTTTAACCTGTTCAGTCCTACTTAAAGTGTGAGTGTATACAGTGTACGAAAATTTAGTTGATTGCTCAACAAAGGACTCGACACGATGGCAAACCAACATTTCCCTGAACGTCTTCCGGGCTGGCTTGAAAAACGCGTGCTTGCTAAATTACACATCACCACAGCTTTGGCGAGTGGTTAAAACAGTGATCTAGAAATGCTTTCACATTCTCTATGCAAAAGCTGGGTACACTTTGTATTCTCAAACTTTTCCCAACAAGTGTAGCTAGAGGGCAAGCAAAACGCATCATGCGTGTGTACAAATAATAAACACAATCATAGCTGAGGGGTTACCTCGAATTGCCAATGCGCCGCTTGAAGAAGCTGCTTCGCTTGGTCAGCGGCACAACCAGCAGTCAAAACAAACTGGTTAATCATTACTTGATGCCTAAGTTCGTCCATATTCACCGACATCGCCGCGGTCACACCACCTCTGTTCCTTTATGTTGAAAACTGTAGTTAAATAAGACACACAATAATATATTTTTTCTGTTTTGCGAGTCCCTGCCCAGGCCCTTCCTTCCACTCTTTCCTCTCGCCTTCCAGTAACAACAAATATTTTCATGTCATCACCAACAACAAAGCCAAACTCGTCCTCTGATTGGGTAGCGAAGAAAAGGATATCGTACTCACGGATACCCTATTGGCCATCAGACAAATTGGCAATCGTATAGAGTGACGTAATTTTTAGCTTACAAGTTTCAAGGGATTGGAGACTCAAAAATCGTGTAAGCGACCCTATTGGTCTGTTTGACAAGAAGGTATCCCAACGTCGCTCAGTTATTGGCCAAACGCAAAAACTTCGTGAATTTACAATGATAATATTGTATACAATGACAATTAAATGTTGAAACAGTCTAAAAGAGACATTTTGAAATTTACCCTGAGAATAGGCATTTACAGTGTTTCAGTACATTTCTACACTCCTCATCCATTATATTAACAAGAATTCTGACACAAGAGTAACGAAAGTCTGAACACGACGTCCAGTTCCTCATGATTAAAAACAGAACAATCACAAATGAGAAAAAATCTACAAAAAATAACCTTAGATCACTGGGTTACCAGCAATGCCCTGAGGTGTCACCTAGGGATTTTTTTCGACTCTCTCTTGGGACTATAGAACAAATGCCTGCATGCGATTCCCCTAAGAAGCAGTTTTATTCAAAATTACAAAATATGTATTTGTTCTCATAGTTACATATTGTCAATTCATGTTTGAGAATACATCCGATAACACCAAAAATAAATGTTCAAAATATACATTAGCAAAACTAAGTGTAAATGCTGACCACTGAGTATAGTTTGCAAGAAATGTTCAGTTCCTTAATATTTGTCATTTTATCTCATTTATGTCAGTGTTGGAATTTGGGATACATGACACGGCCCAAGAGAAACACTGTCTCAAATGACCCTTAAAAAAGGGGCATATGACCTAATTTGAACTTTATCATTCAGTCAAGATATCATACAGAATTTTTCACAACTGTGTTATAAGATGTGCACACATTATAATCATACAGATGCAGTTTCCTTCTTGTTTCGTTGGCTGTGTTGAGGACACCTACAAAAACATTCTTATCCTTCAGTGATAAATACTGACATATATGATTTTCCACACAGAATGTGCTGATGTGAGCACAAATCCAGCAGTCATATAATACTTAAATCTCGTTTCAGAGCACTATTTCTCTGAGCTCATTGATCTGTTTTGTATAGTGCTGTCTTACAAGTGGTCAGATAATTCCATAATCACTTCTTAGCTCAAGCCACTGAGACTTTTGAAAGACAGATAGTAGCAATCCAAGTCTCAAGACACAATCTTAAACTCAAAATAGGCACATGTAGAAATATCAAACACAATACTTCTCTGCACCACAATCCTGCTACCACCCATCAATACATCAGATGAAGTGTAAACTGTGAACTGGAGGTGGTACTAAAAGACCAAGTCAAGAGTGTCAACCTTGTCAGCTGAGAAGATGAATAATTCATTTTGGATGTAGGAGAAAACCTGTTAAAGAGAAGGCTATCTATAATGTATTGGAACTGGGCGTGTCCTCCGCCTACTGTGTGTTCCAATGGGGCTCAATGAGTGGAATGTGAGAGAGGATATGGTGACATCATGGGATGTAATTAGAATCTAATTGAAAGGTCCAAAATGTTACATTGGAACATAAAATACAAACATTTATAAAGTATTCAGATCAATTTTCAATGTATGTTTTAATTTTAAGTGTGGCTGAGTAAACTAAGCATATGTTGATTGACTTTTTAAAATTCGAAAGGCTGATATTTCAAAAAGCTCTGTAAAATAATTGCTATGATCGAGGCTTTACATCAGAAAAGTCCATAAACTTTATCCAGAACAGAATCAACACATCCTCCTAAAATTCTGACAGATCGTCAGTGATCAGTAACAGATAAACAAACACAGCTGGACTGACATCTGTTCTACAGTCTAATCTGAATCTACAGCCTCATTTGTTAAGTGAACTGAAAGCACTTAGATCCTGAATTATCTTTCATAATACCCAAATACACAGAATCATTACTTCCTGTGAATTGCCAGAGGTCCAGAGGTCAGCATATTGCATCAGAATTCTGGAGAGTTTTAGCTGAAAGTATTTGAAAGTGTCATCTTTCAACAGTTGCTTTGTCATAGAAAACATAGAAAACCATTTCTGATATGTACATAGTTTTATTATAAGTTAGGAAACAGATAAACACTGCTAATAATATACAGTCAATGAACCGTGAAATCTCAGAGAAATCATGATATTCAGCTAAACACTTCATTTAATTCTTGATGTTTTAGAATACAGTATATTCATTCATGTTGTTGCTAATGTACTAATGTTATTTCTAAATAAAATATACTTGTGGTAGGATCGCCATTTGGGAACAGATATTTGGCTATGTGCTTCGGTGAAACACAGATAGAAAAAAGAATAGCATGCTTTATATTTACTATACAGTTCAGAGTTAGAAAATTCGTATTTAAAACCTAATACTTAAGTACCCTGACATTTCTTCCTGTTTTTGTTGGGTCTTGGTTTTACTCACTTTACCACCAGTGTTGTCTGAGAAGTTGACTAATACATGCACAGGGATGCAGAGCCTTCTCCTTCATGACTTTCTTGTGTGAGGAGCAGTGATTCGTTTTGCTCGGTGAATGATTAATATGGCTGAGATTGTGGGGACTTTGTCCTAGATTCTGAAATACTGACGGCATCTTTGCGTATCTCAGTAACTTCCTCGGCCCAAACTTGAATCAAACCCTAACCTCTCTCACTAGGCCCCACTTGTAGACGTGAGATGACACATAGATTCCAATACTAACCGCATTGTAACAGTGCACAGCTCAATGGTCAGTTTAATCTCGCCATTTACTACAGATTAGCAAGAGTAACGGAAATAAAAGGGAAAGGGAAAAACTAGCACCTTGGTAGACTCAGGCAGCATATGTGACCAGACTGTGATTCACCAATAAGTCACTTTGTTTTTCCTACAGACTCTGAGACTTTACCAGGTTCATGACGTGACCTCATCAGCCTCATCTCAGCATGAGGGTATTGGATAATGAATAACTCAGCCTCATCTTGAATGATATGTTTGTGGTGGGTACAAAAAGCACACATAAATGTGAATTCTGACCAGAACAAGGAAGTTTCATCACATTACACCTGTCCTGGCTTCCCTTCATTGGCTCCCAATTCATGAAAGGGCAGATTTTAAGGTCCTCTTATTAACATATAAAATTTTACATGGGCTTGCGCCTTCCTACATGTCTGACTTAATTACACCCTATAACCCCCCTTGCACCCTGCGCTCTCAAGATTCTGGACTATTAGTTGTTCCAAGAGTTAAAAAGAAAACCGCTGGCAACCAAACCTTTTCCTACTGCTCTACCGTCCTCTGGAATGGTCTACCTACAGTCTACCTCACCATACCTTTAAAACCACACTAAATACTTTTTTCTTGAACTTAGGGATAATATAATTTTGATTTGACTTTGTTATAGACATGTAAAGCCCTTTGAGACTATAAATAGTGAAATTGGGCTCTAAATAAACCATTTTTATTTTTATTATTATTATTATTATTATTATGTAAAGAGTTACCAGTGTTGGGAATAATGTGTGATGATAATGAATATTCAGATTCCGACAGTTCTTTTTTCTTCCACTCACAATAATGTTTTCTGTTGTCAGCAGATGAAACCGCTACACAAGTCACTTCTTTTGTTCTGGCTTAAGGCTTGTTGAGCTGAAGTCAGCTATCAGCTGGCGCCCTCTACTGTAGATTTTTGTACACTGCTACTGTTGAACTCTATAAAAAAAAGAAAAGAAAGAAAGAAAAAGAATGCTTATTGCATAGAAATTGAAGAGGTGGTCACTATTATATTTGAGTATGCTAAAATAATGAATAGCACATTTGTTGAGCAGTTTTATACTTGAATATTTCTGTGTTTGAACAGTTAGTCCTAAGATTCTGCAACATGTATTCAACCTATTTATTCTGCAACATGTCTTCAACCTATTCATTTACCTCATCTCTGCCAGTGGTACCCAGTGAAAAGGGATAATGAACCGACAAAGACTGGAATTAAGAAATATGGTTTCTCAGAGGAGACCATCAGATCTCACATTGTTCTGTAATATTCAGTAATTGATTGTTCTCCACAAGATCTCTTCTCCTTTCCTAGATGGGGGTGGAGGCGGCGGAAGTGGGCAGGTCTCGAGTTTGTCTTGAACAATCATGTCTGAGTAGAGAACAAGCTTGACAGAAAAGGACAATTAGAAATGTCTTGAGGCTGATTTCACGGGTGACTGGCAACAAGAGAAGAGGGGAAAGTACTTCAGGTACCATCCGCACCTCCTCTTCCTTTGCATTCTCATGTTTTCACTATCTCAACTACAGAGCCTATTCATTTGATTGACAGTTTCTGTCCCCAGCCCCCCACCCCCCAATTACCTAAATAGGAACTGTGTGAGAACAGGTGTTGCATGAAACCTAAAGCACCCAGTTGGAAACTATCATTTTTTCATCAGTTTTAAGAGCCAACCTTTTCCATTTCCTTGTAGTATTTAACTGTTGACTGCTGTAGTTATATTAAAAGAATACAGTAGCATCGGGTCAGGTCCCAGAGAAAGACACTTTTGTAAGTAAATTAAACTGATGAGCACCTCTAGTGTTTTGAGAACTTGAACCCATCTTCCTCAGCCTATAGGAAGATGTCTGTGAAGGAATGCGCTTTTTGTTAATAAAGTAGAGGTACAAAAAAGGAGGGAAAAAAAGGCATAAAAAGGTCTGGCCTCTTGAACGCTCCGTTAGTGTGGCTGAGTGGCTTCCCGAAGCACTTCACAAAAGCGACTGTAAAGCAATAAAAAGACATCTTCCTCTCTTGAGTTCTCTGTCCACTCCAGCACAGGGTGAAGTGAATCCAGGACATTCACAACTGTCACCGTGCGGGTCACACATCATCTTCTAAATGTTGAGCTCTTCATGTGAATGGCAAAGACTTAAACCCAATAGTCAGAGAGAAGACAAATAAAGTTGTTTGTATTTTTGAGTTCACGTTTTATATTACATATTCTGGGAAAACAAGGAAAGAGAAGCTTTATTTTGTGCTGCTAGTAAACTTTGCTTACTAAAGGGACTTGAGTTGAATCTCTCAGATAAAATCTCTCTGAAAACTGCAAGCTGTGGATTCAGGACAACACTGAATATCGTTTAATGATTTTCCTTTCCTAACTATAACTTAAGCAGACGAACATCCAAGGCCAGATCGAGTTACAGTTCACAAAATATAACTGAGATGGTTATATTATCCATGAGGGTTTCACAGTTTAAATTTTACAAAAGAAAAATGTCCCTCTATTCGGTGTCTCCGAGTATAAACAGTCGAGCAGAAAAAAAGAGCAATCCGTCCTTTCAGTACTTTTTTGAAAACCAGACAGAATTGACTTGCGTGACGAACAAACCTGAGTGTGAGAGTGATTAAAAATGAAGCGCCATAGCAACCACCAAGCCAATAGAAGAACGGGAAGCTGTTTACAAGGGGGTGTACCGTTTCTATGGTTGCGGGACAAACCTCTTGCGCCAGGTATTAAACTGGCCCCCGAGAGACCGTGCAACGCCGACACCGTTATAAGGACCTACATTGGAGACCTTGGGTCGACAGGCGCGCATCAGAGCGCGAACGAAGCAATCCTACGGAATTCAGAAGCTGCTTTTTACAGCTAATACACGGAGAACGAAATTAGGATTAATCATATAACTTTTTCTGACTGGATGTGTTTGAAGCACTTCATTTGACGTCATATCAGAAAGAGAGGTAAGTTACATAATAATAATAACAATAATAATAATAATAATGATAATAATAATAATAATAATAATAATAATGAGGGTTTCAAGCACTTTCTCACCACAAAGCAGCTGAAGGAAATTTAAGAATTTTTGGACTAATAAGAGATTGTGTAGCCTACATAATAAGGCCTATATTTAAAAATATACAATATATTTTTATGATTGTGCCATCTTTTTGCCGAGTGGACTATGATTTAAAACTGTTGTCGGAATTTAACAGGAAATATTAGGTCAGTGTTATAAATGATGCATGGTTTGCTTCAGTAAATTATGAATAGTTCACCTTTTAGATGTAAATATGTAAAACCAATATTTTTCCATTATCCCCAGCATCTAAAATCTGAAAGATCTTAAAATGTATCGCTCTGGTCACCGTAGTTAATTGTAATTCATCAGCTGTACGCTGAATGTCGGATTTTTCTGAGCAGTATCGTCCACACTAACCTTTCCGAGACGCTATACGGCTACTGAAAGCTGTACAGTAGGCTACTGCCCGTGTCCGTTTCAGGAAAGTTCTATGACCTGCCGACAGCGGCGGAATTCGGCTAACAGGCTTCTCAAAGTACTTCATGTTCAAGAGTTTCTCTCACTTAACGTCAGTAGTCCTTCTGATATTCAGTTTCATAAGACGTGCCCCCAAATCGCTATTAAATTCCATTTTTCCTGTGGAATAGCGTTTGTAACACACCTTAACACTGAAAAAAGACACCTCTTGAATACATTGTAATTTGTTGTTTTGTGTTGCAAGGCTTAAACTGGGGCAGTGAGGAAAGACAGCGCTTAGAGGAGGACCATGTTGTCCCTGAGTTGTGCAGACCCCTGGCCTGAGGGCTCGGTTGGGCTGGAGGAAGAGGTGGTAACCGCAGCTGCGCAGGCTGAGCAGCTGGATGAGAATTCTGGGGTCTGTGACGCCAACAGCAGCAGCAGCAGTGGTAGTAGTAGTTCCTCCCTCAGTCTGGACGACAGCTTGACCAGCCTCCAGTGGCTACAAGAGTTCTCCATCCTCAGTGCTAGTGGAGGACAGCATGTGTCCCCATCCAACCAGCACCAGCATCAGAATCTATTTGCACATCAGCAGCTAGTTGGAACAGAAGCTCCAGCTTCACCTTTGGCAGGTGATCCAGCATCCATAGGTATGCCACTGACTCCTGGCAAACCCACTGCAGCCGCCTTCTGCAGGGTGCCATCTTTGTCAGCTCTGCCTAGCCTGGTTGCCCATGGGCACTGCCCAGATGAGGTTGACTACAAGACTAACCCTCATGTGAAACCACCTTACTCCTATGCCACACTCATCTGCATGGCTATGCAGGCAAGTAAGAAAACCAAAATCACGCTGTCCTGCATCTACAAGTGGATCACTGACAACTTCTGCTACTTCCGCCATGCTGACCCCACCTGGCAGGTGAGTTGCTAAGGTCATTGGTGTGACTTCCTTTTTGTTTCACTAAACTTTCTAACCTTTTTTTTGTCTACTAAGACATGTTTAGCTGAGACGTTTGCCTTTTAAAGGCTGGCACTCTCAACTGCAGCTTTCACACAGTTGGCAGAAGGCAAAGCGTGGCATTTCTGCTATTGTTTGGGCAGAATTTTGTGAGCGGAGAGAATTCTCTTTAGTGTCTGCAAAGGAAGACTTTGTGTGGGTTTGGGACTATGTGTGTTTTTGTCTGTGTGTGTGTGTGTGTGTGTGTGTGTGTACATGCACACATACGTGTGTGGGCGCATGCGTGTTTGTGTGTGTGTGTGTGTGTGTGTGTGTGTGTGTGTGTTTGTGTGTGTGTTGGAGAAGGACCAAATTGTAGTTGGGCACAATGATTTTCTTTTGCAAGGAACCCACTTCAGAAAGCTGTTTTTCAGAGACTTGATATTTTGAGAGTTCTTGGATGACTGCCACGCTGCAGATAAGCATTAGCAGAGAGGGTTTGTGAGTAATTAAGTGTACTCAGGGACTAGGGATAACAGTAGACATGTAGCCTATGCCACCCCTCCTCCCTGCATGACCCCCCTGAGAGTATATAGGTATCTCCATACAGATGACTTAAGCTGGTTCCGTTTAAGCATAATAGAATCCTTTGAAGTTATGTTAAACATGGCTTTAAAGTATCTCACACTGGAATGGACTGGACGTGGAGGCACCAGAATTTTAAAAGTGTATAATTTACATTGAAAAGGAAGAGATTTTCAAAAAAAAAAAATTTTTTTTTGGTTGGTGGCTGGTGAATGATTAATTAACCCCATAGCTAAACTCCCCATTTTCGAAAAAACTGCTCAGACATTTCCCCAGCTTTCTGTTATTGCAACCCAGAACATGAACAGATAATATTTAACCAAGGTCGTAGGGTCAGGCCTTCATTTAAATGTAAGTAGTTTTGCGGGGAGTGAGGAGAGAGCATTTTGTTGGTGGTCAGTGCATTATGGTGTTGATGAAAAAGGGCAGGATACACAGTAAATTTGTGTAATGCGTGTTTTTTCAAAAATGCACACTTCCTGCTCAGACGAAATCAACCATAATGGGTGACAGGTGCACTCACATGCCTTCATTTCAGCAAGCCAGACACAAGTGTGGCCTCATTTTGTTTAATGAATAATGCAATAATAACTGGCCACCATTCAATGAATGACAAATTATGTTTTTTTCCCTTTTTGTCTAAAAAAACTGCTGTTTTAGAACTCCATCCGGCACAATCTGTCACTCAACAAGTGTTTCATCAAGGTTCCCCGGCAGAAAGATGAGCCTGGAAAAGGGGGTTTCTGGAAAATCGACCCTCAGTACGCAGAACGTCTTCTCAGCGGTGCTTACAAGAGACGGAGGATGCCACCTGTCCAGATCAACCCGGCGCTGCAGGCTCGGTTTAGGATGAACAGCCAACCCAGTTTGGGAGGTTCCAACGGTTTTACGGGGTCACAGACAGGAGGTCTTACCGTCAGTCCGGAGTCCCATCAGCTTCTCAGAGAGTTTGAGGAAGCTACTGGAGCCGACCAGAACTGGGATCCTCGTCTCACCGAGGCCACCATGCTTGGCAGCTGGGTCTCAGGGAAGGGCAGCGGCGGACACAAGAGGAAGCACCCGGCTGGCCGCAGGACTGGGACGGCAAAAGTTCCGCGGCGTTCCAGTTCCCCTCTGCTGTCCATGGAGGACCAGAAAGATCTGGGTATCCTCAAAGGTAACTTCGACTGGGATGCCCTGCTGGATTCAGCCCTCAACGGGGAGTTGAGTCTGAATGAGGGGGGTCCATTGAGTCCCATTCCATGCGAGGAGGACCTGACGGTTCGGGGTACACACATCAGCCCGCTGGAGGTGCCTGGTGGCGTTGCCGACAGTCACGTGCTTTCGGAAACTCAGAGGAGCAGTGGCATGGACTTTGATGAGGAGACATTTTTGGCCACAGAGTTCCTGCAGAGTCCCTGGCCAGAGGAGGAAGAAGCAGAGAGACCTGACTTCCTCTGCAGTTCCACAGTGAATATTGATCAGCTGTTTGACCTGGGAGAAAGCCTGGGTGGTGATATCAGTGGTAAGATCGAGTCTTTGCTTTGAAAATGACCAGTGAATCATTGAAGGTCCACTAAGTCTTCTGGATCCAACTGAATATAATATCAAAATATGGAGAAGAAAGGAGGGGTTGAGATTGCTCCAGCTCAAGGACATCAAAGTGAACTTCCATCACCAGCACACTGAGATATCTTTTAAATATGTGTCTTTTTCAAAAATTTGATTTTTATATATGCTTTTGATATTTGGCACATGTGTTGGCTACCTTTATCTGTGACAAAAAGCCACTGAAGAGAAACTGCCAGAAGGAACAATGATATTGTTCTCTCTCAACGTCTCTTAAAACCCCTTATCTACCCCTCCACTGGGACTCAAAGATAAAAGGAAGGTGGACCATGGATATCCACCATTGGGAACCCATGTGATGTGAGGAGAAGAGGATGTTTATATTTGTTTACAGTTCATGTAGTCCAATAGTACGGCGTGCCTAGGCAACTGTTTTGGCTGTAAATTAACATCATTATGAAATACCTATGACCTTCATGTCAAACAAAGGATTATTATGTAGAAGGAAAAAAGAACTCTCCTTTTTACTGGACTTGTGAAAATCTCTGAAATAGAACAAAAAGAAAATGAAAAACTTATGAATAAACACTTAATATAACATTCAAATGTAATTTCTGCATTGATATTGCCATCTGAAGTGTCAATATGTCTGATGTTAATACCTTACTCTGATGTTAATACGAAAAGAAAAGAATTTTTTTCCCCACACGTTTTTCCACAACATATTTGTCTTGCATATTGTGTTAAACTTTCAAAAGACTTAAATGGGACAGAATGAATCTGAAGGCCTCCTGGGGACTCAATTAGTTCACTTAATGAGTTCATTTTCAGTCAAACTCTCTCTTTTGAAAAATTAATGGGCGATTTGCAATTCGTATTGGATATATAGCCAGATCCTGAACTGTCTAAATTCAAAACTGAATTGACTCCAGTTCTGCTGTATGATCTGGCTGAACAAACTCTAAACAAATGTCACATTGCACAGTAAGACCAGGAAAAGTGCATTTATGTTATATATGTGTTATATATGTTTATAGCACATTTCCCTTGAGGTATTTTTGGTGTGTGTGCGTGTGTGTGTGTGCATTATGAAATTATGAGACAAGTAAAAAAAATGTGCCAAGTTTTCTTTCTCCTGCAATATTGTAGTGGCTCTAAGATCGTGATTTCTTTTTTGCTTCTCCCTTCCAAAAAAAAAAAAAAGAAAAAAAGAAAAGAAAAAAAAAATTCTTTCAAAACAAACTGCTTTGTAGCACAAATATGTTGTTGGGATCAAATCATTGTGAAATGGTATAATCTTTCCTTGTTTGTTCTTTGTTTGAATTTGACTGCACTGGAAGATATAAGTGTGTTTTTGGGGTCGCATCTTTTGCTAATTAACCGTAGAATACAAAATCTGCAATGTCTTGAAACCAAATTTAAGCAAAAAAAAGCAACAAAAAGCATCCCCTGCAATTCCTGATCATAACTGTGAGTGGCTAAGGAACAGGCTGTGTTGAAGAGAAGATAAACATTTAAGATGATCTAGAGAGAGCTTATAACTTTAACTGGTATGATGAATTCAATGGGAACTGAAAGTAAGATCCTCCTGGGACAGACATCTGAACTCTCTAGATCTGAAAGACTTACTCAGCTGACTTACTGAAGGCTTGTAAATGAATACCTGACCTCTAGGTTGGATGGATGTGCCAAGGTCAAAACTGGCAAAAAAAAAAAAAAGTAGAAGTGTTTTTGTGCTTGAAAAAAAAGGTGCGAATGTGTAGATCTGCCTGAGGAATTGTTTTTTTCTTTTTAATTTTCTATTTAGTTTAGTGAGATTGCTTTCTGCTCCATGAGTTTATATAACAAAATCACATACCCAGAATTGTCAGAATATGTTTGGCAAACAGGCCATTGCTCAGTATGTCAGTCATTACATGACTCACAAGCATATTTTTTCAGGCTAAGTTTAAATTGTTGGATGAACCACAGTAATGCTGGTATGATATTAAAACTGACAGTCCAAATATTCTTCCTGATCACAAATACGTTGTGTTATCAAATTTGACACCATACCTCATTTTCAGCTTCTGTAGCATAATCATGTTTATTATGGATGCTTTCTTTATTTTATTTCTGTCATTTTTGTTTTCATTAAAAACTTGACAGTGTCCAGTTTTGTTTAGTTCTGTTCATTTTAGGCCTTTGAGAGTGTTGTGGTGCGTGTGTGTGTGCATTTTAGGGTGATTTCAAAAGATCTAAACAAGGATCTACATCCTCAAGAAACAGTCTCTCCCTCTCTCTCTCTCTCTCGCTCTCTCTCTCTCCTTTCTCTGTTCATGCCTGATTCCGCTCCATTTGCACGGCTGCTTTCATTAAGCCGGCCAGTGGGAGGGGTGGGTGGCCAAAACAGATAGAGGCAGTGTGTGTGTTTGTGTGTGCGTGTGTGTGTATGTGTGTGTGATTTACACAGGCTCCATCCTGCTTTCCTCATTTTGGAGTTGACTCTCCCTGTGGACCTCAGGGGAGGGGGGTGGTTGGTGGTGGAAGTGAGAGCTTTGTCTGTGCTCAGACAGATTCCCGAATTACCCCTCCTTTCCCGGGGTTCCCGTTAGTCTTGCCCTCGCTGAGTCCGTGTGGGGTCCAGCAAAGAGGAGCATCCCACGCCCTCATATATCACCACATCAACCACAGGGCTCGGTCACACCGAGCCAGCACGCCGGGGGGCTACACAGCATTTAACCTAATGGATCCACTTAGGCATTCATGGCAGTTTGGCTGCCCATAAAAAAGTCATTTGGTTTTGCTATTGTCATTCGCCATATTGTCAACAGATGCGAGTCACCCGTTCAGTTTTTTCGGTCGAGGCTCTAGAGCGCGCAGGTGGAGGTACACGACGGGATATTCTGAGCTTGCTGAAGAGATAGCATGTGGAATTTTCCTTTTCTTTTTTCTTTACATCCTGATGCTGAGCTTTTGTAACTACAGAGACAAATAAATGCGAGATTGATTAAAATGAAAGGATCAGAAGTGTGAGGAAATCTGTAACCCCACACGTGATATGAAACCGATGTCCAGGCTGTATGCTCAAAAAACAAAATTAGCAACACTGAAAGCTAATTGAGTACTTTGTCAATGGTTCTAATAAATAATCGCTTTTGCCAGCTTTTTGCGCTTTTCATCCAAACCGCTCTTGTATGTTTGTCCTCTGTGAGGTCCCTTCATCTCTCCACAGGAGTTCTAGTCAGGCCATTCCATGTTGGAATTAGCTTTCCAGGTAGGGTGCAGGGTTCATAATTATAATGTGTTGGCCTGGTTAGATGAGAGGCCTTTGGAAACCTGATCTGGCCATTATTCCTCAGCTCTGTTGATGGCTACACGTAAGGAGAGCTCCCAAATGAAACTCTAACCAACCCAATGTTTTTTCTTTCTTTCTCTTTCTTTCTTTCTTTCTTTCTTTCTTTCTTTCTTTCTTTCTTTCTTTCTTTCTTTCTTTCTCTCTCTCTCTCTCTCTCTCTTTCTCTCTCTTTCTTTCTCTCTCTCTCTCTCTCTCTCTCTCTCTCTCTCTTTCTTTCTGTCTTTTTGTTTCCTAGACTCATCATGTTCAAAACCAAAAGTACAAACTGGTAACAACAGCAAAACCTAAAAGCTTACACATCCACAACAGAAAATCCCCTGGGTAACAGTGAGAGAGAGAGAGAAAAAAGACAAAAACCTGTGTCAGAAGGGTGAAATACCTCACACTAGCGAAAGTCAGAAATTTCAGATTAAGAGTAAGAAATGGATCAGTAGGACCAGGGCAGTAATGAAAGTCCATTCATCTGCTCCAGTCAGAGTCTGGTTTGACCCAGGAGCTTCTGTACCAGAGAAAATACCAGCCTGTAAGAACAAGCCACTCCATCAGGGCATATTTTCCACCGGTTGCCCCCCACAACTCCATTGGTATTCTGGAGTTGTGTACAGCGAGGGAGTCAACCCTGGACGGCCCTTGCTAGCACAGCTTATCCCCGTGGTTCAGAAAAGAAGGAGCGAGGGAGGGAGGGAGCAAGGAGAAAAAAAAAAAAGGGGGAAAACAGAAGAAGAGTGGGGGAATACATCTTTTTTATCACATGGCTCCTGAAAGGCCCGTCTCCTGGGCAACTGCTGGTGCTATTGTGGTAAAGGCTGTGTGGAGAAAAGGAGAGGGTCTGTAACAGCTCCTGCAGACTCAGGGGGTTGATCTGGGATGAGGAGGGATGTGGAGCGATGGCTGGACGTAGAAAGAGCAGGAGGTCAGCCAGCAACTGAGATTTATTACGCTGACGGTGTTAGTCTTTGTAAAAGTGCACTTACCTTACCAAAGAGGGACCTCCAAAACCCTCCCTCCTTCGCCGACCCCCCCCCATCAATGAAGAAGAAGGGGTGCAGGGAGGGGTAAGTTTCACAGGACACACAACCTTGTTCTCTTTTTCTCTCTTTCTTTCACTAAATTGCATGGTTTACTATGCGCAAGTGTAAGTCCTTCAAGCTGCTTAATCGACTGAATATTTGAGAGAGTGAGAGATTCTTGAGGAAGGGGAAGCATACAAACAGGCTCAAAGCAGAGTACGCACCCTGTATAGTGATAAAAAATCTCACAGATTTCAAACAGATATCAAACTAAAATCACCCCTTATCAGACAACTTCGATCATTAGGCCAAGTCAAAAATTTTGGTGTGACTGGAGAGTCTAATTATGGATTACAATATTTGTTGCATTTGTCTCTGCAATACACATTAAGAATGTGTTAGTTTCATTTATACTGGAGAATTCAAGACGTGTTTTTATTTTTTAAATTGTTTTTGTAATATTTCTCTTTCTTAAAAATGTAATTTGATAAACTACCAAAATGGTAATATGTAACTTATATATGATATATATGTGTCATACATACGACATATTTAACACATATATGATATATTGAAGTACTGATGCTGAAGTGTCAATAGGTCAGATGAATAAAAATAAACATGACACCCACACTATATAGACACAGATGATTCTGAGGGTCAGACCACAGCAGAGGGCTTTGTATGCAAGGTCGCTAAAGGTGGACGTATATTTGGTGTATATGTGTGTGTGTGTGTCTGTGTGTGTGTGTATGTGTGTCTGTGCGCGTGAGTGTGTGTGTGTGTGTGTGTACATATGTGTGTGTGTGTGTTCTCTGGGCCTGTGTCTTTCTTTGTTAGTGAGACACAAGCGAAGGGGTAATCCGACATCCATCAACAGCTTAGTGAGCAATCCACACAGCGAGCAAGCGCAGGCGTAACAATAGACAGTGAAACGGTGGGAGGTCCCTTATTCTTTACACAAAGCTGTGACGCTCTTTTGTATGTGTTTACGGAGAGGGGGTGGGGGGGGGGGGGGGGGGGGGGGGGTGAGACTGAGACTGCAAAAGATCACTGTGACAAAGCCGTTTCCCGTCAAAGACACTTAATTGTGCTCATCATCCCGTCACGTCTCAAAGATGAGGAGCTTGGCTTAAGGTGAAATAAGGCTCAGACTGGAAACTGAGGGCGCTGTGCACCTGCAGGTTTCGCAAAAAAAGTTATGACTCAGATTCTGTTTGCAGTCAGGGAGCAAAAATATTAGGGTTAGTATGAGTTACATGAGCTAACTAGTCTCTTGTGGTCTGTGAGATTTTACTAAAAGGGAAGGCTAGATTCTCACCAGACGACGAGATGCTTCAAACCTGTTAATGTTTGCGAACCGGGCACAGTCAGATTCTGTGTAATGAAGTAATGAAGAGATGGCCTTTGGGATTGGTGGGGCACTGAGTTTACATCAGGTCTCAGAAAAGCAAGTCCTCATTGTACTGATTTCCTAGAAACAGGCTCCTCCACCTGTGAGCTAATGACAGTCCCCAGACTGCTTTTCAGATATCTCTCTCTCTCTCTAACTCTCTCTCATTCTCTCTCTCTCTCTCTGCCCCTCTCTCTTTGAGTCTTATCATCTGTTTCACATGTCACAACAGTGACCTGACTTTACCACTTCATCAGCAGAGCCCATGATCCCATCCTTTCTATACAAGGTGTTAAAAAAAAAAAAAAAAAAAAAAAAAAAAAAAATATATATATATATATATATATATATATATATATATATGTGTGTGTGTGTGTGTGTGTGTGTGTGTGTGTGTGTGTGTGTGTGTGTGTGTATGTATGTATGTATGTATGTATGTGTGTGTGTGTGTGTGTGTATATATATGTGTGTGTGTGTGTGTATTCCGAAGTACCTACTAGACACATTAGGTAAATATGGTGTTACTCCAAAGTAGGTATAAATGTAGCACTGCACCCTTATATTACCTGTGGTAATGAATTCATGTGATAATATCCAGTAAACATATGAACACTTTTATAATTAAACAACAACTACAAAAAAAAGAGCAAAACTTTGATGCACTTCTGATTATGTGTAATAAACTATCTGATGTCTACCCTCTGCTGTCTAATGAAAGGTCGCTAATGGCTACATAACTTAAGATCCTTTCAACTTCTGCTCTATCAGCACCATCAAACAGTCTGGGTTTTTGTCGAAGGAGAGCAGCGGTTCCCCAGCACTGTATGCGACAGCGAGCAGTGGTGTCAGATTTGGGAGGACCGATCGACTCTAGCAGGTTGTGTGAATGTGGAAGATGGAGGAGATGCTGTTGTGGAAACGAGTGAAGACAATGCTGCGACTTCTTTGTCACCTGCATACCACAGGAGGAGGAAGAGGAGAACTCACCTGACACATGATCGCACTGTGGCCTCAAGAGAGTCCATAAGACTATCCCTCAGGGTGGAGGAGGGAGGGAAAATTACAGAGAGAGAGAGAGAGAGAGAGAGTGAGAGAAAGAAAACAAACATAAACAAAGTCCATGGCAGCCAGGTTAAGCTGTGTGCGTTCCTGGCGGCGGTGGCTCGACCTTGGATGGGCATGCCCAGACCTGCCTTTCAAGGCAGAGTGGGAGACACACCAAGCCGCTTGCAGGACTTGGCCAAGCTCAATGAAAGGAAAAAAAAAGGCCCACTTTAGGCAAACAAGGACATAGTAAGCTCTTTGCACCCCACTCCATTTTTTCCATTTCTTTATTTCTTTATTTATTTCTCCTGCACCCCCCCCCCCCCCCCCCCCCCCCCGTTGGCTTGCCTCACACGGCCTGCCAAGGGACTTTTTTTTTTTTTTTTAACGCTTTCCACCATAGACGATACTCTCTCTCTTTTCTCTTCCACTTTTTCTTCTTTTAAATTCCCCCCTTTTTCAAGAAAAAAAAAAACTTTAATTTGATTTCTTTATGTCTTTGTTTGCTTCCCAGGGGAGAGAAAGCTTTGAAATGTTGCTGTTTTACATATCTTAGGCGCTACCATCAATAGGTGAGCTGCCAGGGTGACAAAACCCACAAAAGGCCCCCACGTTGGACCCAAAGTGGGACCCCCTCGTAGCAAAGCCCAGCCAGGGATCTCTCTCCCCTTCACAACCCTGCACGGTTCGGAGCTCATTCGAAGTTTCACAGCCCATGCCATGGGAGTAACCGTTTGTGTCTGGCACTCTCTCTAAATGACTTGATTGGAACAGATGGAGGATGAAGGTAAAACACAGACCTTCACAACCGTTTCCCACAATCCTCTCGTTCTCTAGTCGGCACTGATTCTGTATGGTGTGGACTGTGGCTCTGTAGTGGAGTAGTTCTTAGTACTAGAACATGCACATACCATAATACTTTACTAGCCAGGGAAACAGAACGATAGTGTTGATCTTATTTTTCATTAAAGCTGAGGCTTTCAGAGTACAATATCTGTTTGAACATTCTGTCAATAACAGGGTGATTACAAACAAAAGAAGGGTAGGCAAACAAAACAAGATCTCAGTGACGCCTGTCAACCACTTACAGTTTATGGCTGTCCATTTCCTGGTTTGTTTGAAGAATGATATCTGAAGGAGCAAGAGAAGAGACTGTTCTGAAGTAATAATCAGCTGAGTAAAGAGATGCTAATCAAACATTCCACCTGTGGTGCGTGTGCACATGTTTGTGCGTGTGTGTGTGTGAGTCTGGTAAATGTAGCCCTTTGGTTATTATCATAGTTAATGGGTGAACTAGAGGTCTATGAAATTTGTGACACTCATTGCCCTAGCGTCACTCCTGCTTCTTTCGTTTTTTTTTTTTTTTAAAGTCCAGAGGAGGAGGAGCCAATGTGTTTGCGTGGGGTGATCTTTAGCCCCTGCTAGGGATCAGACAAACACTTATTAACGGAGAGGAATGCAAACAAGCCAAAAGCTTAAAGGCTGGACACACTGAACGAGAGGTGGGGGAAGGTTGGTCCCTCCAACCCACTGAGGCAAAACTACCCATGCAGGGAAGCAGCTAGAACATTCTAGAACAATGGCATCCCTCTGAGGGAGCTGGTGGTAGAGCATTGTGACCTTGAATGATACAGCAAGGCCATATGGTACCTCTGCACACACGTTGCTTTTTCTGTTTGATCACACTTCCATTCAGAGAACTGGCACTTGGAAAAGCAATCATGAGTTACAAACTGTATATTTTACCTCGAAGCTTCTTCATACAGAACTTATGAAATCTTGGTCAGTTTATAAGAGTGTGATAGTGTAAGAAAACTGTTATTCAAGAGTGCAGTATCATATCAGAAGTTGTGGATGTTTCCATTTCCGATGGGAATGGGAAGGAAGGCTTGTGGCCGTGTCCAAGTGTCAGACATGAGAGGTGTCAATGAAAGTGCGGCAGAAAAGGAAAAGAGTGCAAACGGACTTAACAGATTAGTGCTGTAGGAAGCAAACCTCTGGGATGAGCCTGTGATGCAATAGAGGCAAACAGCTTGGCCTTAGAATGGCTTTGTTTGCAAATGGCTTTGCTGATGTGAGCTACACTACCGCTCTTCAGATCTTTTTGTAGAGAACTCTTAAAAGGGATCTAAGAGATCCTTGAATCAAGGGTAGAGGAAGTGTCATCCAGATGTCCTGATATCTTTACTGATAACAAAAGTGTAAAAGTAACATAAAAGTAATTATGATAGGTAGTGACATGCTTTTTTCTCAGTCAAGTCACATATGAGGTAATGCAACACATTTATAGAAACACATTACAAAATAGCAAGGTCACTTAGATATCCCAAAGATTATTCATTGCGTATTGTAACTTTATTTGATTATGTGTGCTCACAAACACCAGGGCAGATAAAACTTGAATTCACTCAGCCACACTTAGCTTTTTTTTTTTTTTTTTTTAACCTCAGTAATCCCAGCGACCTTTCGGCATGACCCCGCCGTAATCTTCCAAACTTTTCTGACAGTCACAGGGGTTCTTCGGGTGTGTTTTGCAAGTCAACAGTCCACACAAAAGCCGAGACACCCCCCCCCTCAGTTGATTTTCGACTGCAGTGGCTCAATTCAGTGCGTTAAACAGCGGATTAAGGAGCCAGGTTCTCTGAAAGGCCACCTCACGAGCCCAGAGCTGGGAGTTAAGCACTGCTGAACAAGACGTGGAAAACCACACACAAAAGTTCCACGTCACTCTCATATAAGCGAGGGGGGGGGGGGGCTGTCTAGCGTCACACGTCACCATCAAATGCATTTACATTCAAGGTCTGAACTGTAGGATACATACAGTTTCTACTACATTCAGTTCAAATCACATCTGGAAATAAGAACTGTCGTTGTCCTTTCCATATCCACACACCTTCATTACGAGGAATTTTTATCCTTCCCAGAATCCCTTTCCCTTATTTTATATGTTTAAACCGTGATGTTCATTGTGTTCGAACAAAGCCTTGATGTGTAATACGTATGTGTGATGGCATTTCTCACAGCGTGATATGATATTGCGTCCCACTGCATGGGTGGCCTCAACTGGCCAAAGAGAGACACTACTGTCAACTGGAGGTGTCGTTACCATGGTGATGAGCAGGACTTGGGAAGCTATCTGCCTTACTGGAAATGTGGTTTATTGTTGACTTTCAGGGAACGGGTTGAGAGGGTGGAGGGTGAGGGAGGGGCAGAAGGAGGAGAAAGACTCTGGCCTCCTCACTGTTTCATGGTGTAGTATTGCTGTCGTCCCATTCTACGTATAGAGGGTCAGGTGGAATTGTCTCGTGGCCACTAAGGCCAACAAAAGACGATCTGAATGTGGAATACAGACACACACGCGTCAGCGTTCACACCTTCTACCTGATACCTCTACTGACACTTCCCCACGGACTCAGCCTCACATCATCAGCATGTGTTAATAACTAATGGGCCCAGCAAAACCTCTGAGAGATTCAGCCTATTGTATGATTGTAGGACACGGTGCTAATTTTACGTGTTGATAGGCATAGGCCTATGTGTGTAGAGTAAGTGAAAGTCTTTTGCTGAATCTACATCTGGAATGTGTTGTTAAAGGAAATTGACAAGACTGAGCTTGCACAAGAAGAGTGACTCTTGTGGGTTTGTCATTAAAAACAAACAGCCAACTGAAAGTTTCATCTGAAGCATTGTTTAGTGGAGATGGCCTGATGGAAGACCTTATCTTATTCAAAGTAACTACCAGGGCCAATGGCTGATACTTTGTACAAATCAATCAATCATGTGTGTATGTGGGTTTTTTTTTTTTTTTGCATGTGCTAAATCTGTTAACAAATTAGGATGGATTCAGGTGATTAACAAGACAAATTGATCTGATCTGTAATTAGTATATCTTAACATTTACTTATGGGCAATTTCAGGTAAGAATGTATTTTACTGCAGTAACTTGCCAAGTCATTGGAAGTTTTTTTTTTTTGACATCCTTCAAGGATGGACGAGAAAGTCACATATTCTGTGACCAGAATGCTTTACAGATACATATACTACCCTCTACCGGTGGAGAGATGTAGTTGCCGTTGGACATCCAAGTTGCACTAGGACCCGGAAAGACGCAGCCAGTACACAAACATGGCTGACAGTGGCAAACTATCAGAGGCACTTCACACAGACTTCTGTAATGAATTGCTTAGGTAAGGATAAAAAATAGACACCATACATATCTTCATTTCGTTAGAGTAGAAACTGGTTAGTTTTTCTCTGTGTGCAGATCGTTTTGTTTTGCTCATGAATGTTTTCAGCCTCATGGACGTCAGAGCTAGTCAGACATCATGGCTTTCATTGTAAACAAGAACTAACATGTGACACGTGTAAATTAGTGTCTCCAAAATGATAACGTTAATATTGTTCCCTAAACAGTCTCAGTTTTCGTCGAGGACGTTATTTTCGAAAATGCGCCAAACGTTCAGGTTTTCCCCCCGAAGAATTGGGCACCGTAAAAGTTGCTATTTAATAGCTAGCCTTAAGGTAATAACGCAAGTTTGGGTTGGTGGAAATTGTTGTTTTACGTTGATCTGAGAGAAATTTTCTCATTTCATCTGCAGTGATTAAGAGGGTTCTTGACTGGGTGATGCGTTCTCATTTCAGCGTACAATGCAAACTCTTGCATGGAACCTAACAAACAATGTCCTGAGGCACTTTCCGTCCTTTGTACAACCGGTTTGTACAACCGGTTATATAGTGTCCATGTCTTTGTGAATTAATACATTGTCATCCACGCCATTGATTTGTTCTTTTCTTCATGCAGTCCTTGTGAGCTGTTCGAGGCCAGGTCTCGAAGCCATAAGATCCCAGTGCGAGGTCAGAAGGAGTTCTTGCCCGACAACTCAGATGAGCAGGGCAAACGGCTGCAACACAGCCTGGATGAGCATTGGGCTCTGCTGGCAGAGGAGCGAGTAGAGAGACAGTGAGTGAAGTCCACAGGACAGCCTCAGTTAAGAGCTGTATAAACCTTATCCAGGACAGTTAGGTTCAGAGGAGTATCAAAGTATTTCGTTGTATAGAAACAAACACACACAAGATATACATCATCAGTAGTAGCGTTTTTACTTGGACTTTATAAACTGAACGTATGGTGCAGTGTAACTAAAGCAGTGCCTTTTACTTTTATTTGCTGTTACTGAGTTGCTTTCAGCTTATGGTTTTTTGTGCAGAGGGAATTTGGTGAAAGCTGTTTGGATCCCACAAGATAAAATAGTGGAGCTGCAATCACCAGCGGTGAGTGCTGCTAATTCTTACCAGAATTTCAAGGCCGTTAGTCAATTTAAACAAATATTTTGGGATGCTTTAATGATGTGACCGAGTGCAAACGATACGTACATACTGTTTTTACTTTTGAGAATTTTACTTTAATTTTTGGTTAGCTCTATTCTTGTGTTTGTGTCTTTGCAGGGGAAATTTTGGCAGACCATGGGGTTCTCTGATCGTGGGAAGCAGTGCTTGCTGCCTGAGGAGGCTCTTTACTTAATGGAATGTGTGAGTGCAGATTTTTTTTTTCTTTCTTTTTTTTTTTTTAACAGCCATAGAATTTTAATGCTATTAATGCCATTATAGACAATTTATGTCATTAGTATATGTTATTGTTATGACTGGTATAGTATTTTTTGAAGGCCTTGGGTGAATATGTTTCATTCTTAACAGGGCAACCTGCAGGTGTTGTATCGTGACCTTCCTCTGTCCATACAGGAGGGTTATGAGCTGTTTCTCACCCTGGAAACAGTGAGTCTCCAGCAGTATCAGGTGTGTAACAAGCACATTCTCCCTTTTACCTCCTCCTCCTGTTGTTTGTTGTTAAAAATCCCCGATATCAAATTTGGTCCTTTTGTAGGTGTTTAGCCATTTGAAGAGACTGGGTTATGTGCTGACCAGATTTGATCGCAGGTAATTCCCTTTGCATTACTAGTGAGTGTTTGTGTGTTTGTCTGTGTGTGTGTATGTGTGAAACTGTATATGTTTTGTTTTGTTTTTTTTCCTTGCAGTACTGTGCCCACCCAGTATGAGAGACAGCTGAATTTAACCCATTGTCGTGACAAACAGGGCAAGCACCTAAAGAGGAAACGCAGTCAGAGCCCCACCGCAAGGTATCCAAACTCTGCCATTACACCATCCACTCACACCACACCCCACTTTCACAGGGCAAATCTGCCCTTTCTCCACCTTCTCAACCATAGGACCCCAGGGCGATTTTACATACAGTCCTCCCATTATTACAGTCTTAGGAAGTCCACTTTACATTGGTGCTTGCTTGAAGAATGTCCCAATAATTTACACTGTTTTTTAAGAACATTCAGAACACGTAATGTAGTGAAGTGACTTTTTAAATGATCAAGAAATGACATGTCAAGAAAGGATACTGCGGGGTTCAGAATGATTCTGAGTCTGGTGTCGGCATGTTTTTGGCCATCTCTGTTTTCAACTGAAATCTCTCCATACCCTTACCTTCAAATCTGATCTTTCTCAATGACTGTGTATGGATCAGGCCCGAGGAGAAACAGACAGTGTTGTCCTCTGAGGAGAAAACAGTGGAGAAAGAGTGTGAGCCAGGATCCCAGACGGGTGCCGATCCAAACCTGGGTCAAACGCTCCCGAACCAGCCCAGAACAGAGACTCCATCCCAGGGGGAGGCCATGGAGTCCAGTTCCAATTCGGGCGGCACTCCGGGCAGGAGTTGGTGGATTCGGGAAGGCGACGATCCCCAGCCAACTGGCACACAGAATCCAGACCCTCGCTGGGACTTCATGACCATCTCTTTCCCAGATTTAGGCTCCAGGAGGACAAGGTGTGAATCTCTTGCCTCTCCTGAGCCTTCCTTGTTACCTGGGGCTCTGAGGGTTGGGAGCTGTGATGTAGGTGCCTGGTTAGGAAAGCTGAACCTGAAACAGGAGAGGCTGTCACGAAGGGAGAGAGAGAGACAGAGATACAGGGATCGCTACAAGCGCGACGTCAACAATGACCCCGAAGTACGACGCTGCAGAAACTGGGCGGAGTATGCAGAACTGCTGGAGAGGAGGAGGAGCCAACGGAGGCGGGAGAGACCAGCCAACCTATGGGAAGGCAGCGTCACGCCCCTTACTCAGCCGGGGGAGTGCCTCTCACATGGTGAGAGACTAGATGTGACGTCAGACATCAGTGGTATTTGATCAGTTTTATCAGTGCGTTCAGTGATCACTGCACACTTAAACACCTGTGTTCTCCCTGCATCAGTCGTCAGGTTTGCCCTGACATTTGAGGTGTGTTTCTTTAATTTGTTTGACATAGGGAGGTATGGTGGATCTGTGTGCAGTGAGCACTGATCAATACTCATTTCCAGCTGAGTAAAGCCCTTCTTCATTTTCCCTCTTGATGTCTACCCCAGTGAATCCTCAGTGAGGACTGAACATAACTAACTTTCTCCAGCCGCAGCATTAAAAGGTTTTCTAATTACCGTCGGTGATTTTGCTTGTTTGTAATCACATGCAAGATTAAATTAATCATGAAACTGCCAGATCAGAGAGCATCAAGCGGTACAGTACAATTATACAAAAGGACATTTGTCTAGCAAAAGTGGTTCGAGAAAGTACCAGAGAGTGTAGTATTCTGTATTCTACATTTGGTAGTTTCATGGTCTGTATTCAGGTCTTAGTTGCCATTAGCCTATAAAATTACATTTTCTGATAGGTGGGCGCTGATCAGATTTGTCCTTAGATTTTTGATGTGTTCCTCTGTATGTATGTTTTTATGAAATAATATGTTTGGAGCACTACCCACTACCCTGCACCCTGCTCAGTCAGAGTTCAAAAATCCAGCGTGTTTCAGTGTTCAGAAGTAGAGTTCCAGCAGTATTGTAGTTTGGTATGAATTCTGCTGCATATTGTATCCAATTAGCTTTTTGTCCACTGTATTACAGGAGAACTTCTCGAGAGGATTAGTGTGGTGGAACCCTCTCATCTGTTTGATGCAGCTTCTAGGTACACACACACACACACACACATTTCCATTCTTAACTTTAGGGGTGAACAAATAATTAATTTCCTCAGAGCATCCAGAAACTAATTCTATAGCTTTGGAGGTTGTGTTTGCTCAGTTTTACAATGGTTAGTAAACGCTGAAAGCAAATAAACATTGTTGGTGTCTCTGGCTTAATATTTGATGAAGACTAGTTTATGTCTAGCTGTTTGCCCTCGCTTCTCTGTGGAATAGAGGAGGCATAGTGAATGCAGTAGTCTTTGTGTTTTTTCAGTATTCATGTGACTCATATGTACCTAAATGCATGAGTTGCATTACTCATTCTGTCAACTGTTGTTTTAGGTTAGCCAGCTCAGATGAGTGGAGCATCTGTTTCAATGTTTACCAACCTGACACGGTTGCAGAGTTTAAGAAAAGTGATCCAGGAAGGCCGTACACACGCTTGTGCATTTGCAGGTAAACATTTATTATCCCATTAAAACTTTCTAGGGTATTGAATCAAGCATTCAGTTTATTTAGCACACTCCTTATATTGCTTGTATACTTTTATATGACAGTGATTACAGCAATGGTCTGTGCTGTATTTGCAGTGTTATCTCTTTCTGAAACTGAATGTCGATTTTGCTCATTTTGAATGTAGATGTGGTGTTGTTTTCTCAGAGCCGTACATTTCAGATATATCAATATTAAACACGGTTAAGTATTATTCTCTAGTCTTGTGCATGGACACCCGTGATAATGGTTTTCATTTCTCCCTTAGCTTTGATGGGCCAGTGCCTGAACTGCATGCTATAAAGCAGCTGTCGCTCCAAAGTGGAGACGTCCCTGTCACATTTGCCGTGGTGGATCATGGGGATGTTTCCTTCTACTGCTTTAAGGACTTCCAGTTGCCTGTTGATGTGGTCAGTTGAGGGGACACACCGTGATCTTATGGACCGGTTTTAACTGTGTGTGGTTCTAGAATGCCACAAGTGGAGCTTTGTGAAAATGGAACTCTCAGGAGTAAATAGACGTTCTAATGTACATAGAACATTGGCCATCACAGAGACATTACCTGTAGTGCTGTAAATTAAGTATTTGCTTCCAGACCCTGAATTATGTATAATAATTTTCATAGGGGGGAAAAAGTAGCATTCCTGTCTCATTTCTTACAGCAAAATGTAAAGTCCACAGAGACGTCGCTTAATAAAGCGTTAAATTGTGGTTTCTTGGTTGACTGAATCTAAATGTGTGCGTCTGTTTATTAAACGGACTTTTTTGGTCCTTTTGAACATGAATGTGATGTGCATCTGTGTGTTATCGTAGTTATTGCAGAGTCAAGATAAGTAAACATTAGCCAGACCAACAGACAAAGCAGCAAAGCCTGATGTACCTCCACTGGCCTCAGGAACTCATAAAGCATCACTAGTACATAAAAGACATGCTTTGTGTAGTCTCATTGTAATGTCTACCAGTATATTCCACCTATACAAGGTCTAAAGGACACCTATAAGTTCCAGAGACACGCCCACTCTTACCTATTGAAGAGTGAATATCAGGAGCTAGTAGGAGGTGGTGTCCACTTTGACTGGTTGAGTACCAGTGAAATCCTGTGGAACCAGCATCACCACAGGGATCTCACACAGACAGTGCTAGTCATGAGGTTCCTTCAGCTCCTGGCTGTTCTTGGTGTGCTGGGTGAGTCTCTTGATCATTTTGCATAGTGTTGCTTATTTTGGACACTTGGTCAATTCAGTGGTTTTTGGGTCCAGAGAGAGAGAGAGAGAGACAAAATTCTGGCATAAACAATTTCTGTAGAGTTTATATTGTGAATTTGTCACAGGTGGACTACATCCGAACTCTAGAGACATCTTAAGGATGGTCCAAAGAAATAGGATGCATCGGACCTCAATTTGGAGCCTTGTAGTAAAGGGTCTGAAAACATATGCAAATGAGAAATTTAAATTTTTTTTTTAACAGATTTGCAAAATTGTGGGGAAAAACAGACAAAGGGTCTAAATACTTTCTGAAGCCATTTTATGGTCCTTAGAGTGAAATGACATGTATGTCAGCTGAGTCTATGTGTTCTGTAGTTTGTAAAAATAAAAAGTGGTGATATTTGAAAACTGAAATTTGGAGGGAATACCCAGTGTACATATTATATCCAAAGTTTCAGTCAGATCTTAACAAACATGCAAAACAGAAATCTGGGTCCAAATTAGAGCCCAAGTGTAGTAGGTCACAGGCTCTCACTGACAGACAGAGAGATTACTCAGATACAGTTCCATTGCGTTTCCAGTCGTTTGACTGGGTTTCAGCGTATCTCCACTCTACTACAGGCAATGCATGTGCTCAAAATGGTTGCGGCTACGGAGATCTTCAGGAGCGCCTGGGCCTTGGTAGCACCAATGTGACACTGACATCAGCAAGACCTGTGAGGAACTGGTGGACACCAACATATGTCTATGTTGACCTCTACCTGCTAGCCATTACAGATGTGGTATGAATTCTATTATGTTTCCTAGCTGACCTAACAATTGTCACAGTATCAGAATACCACAGGGCAATAAGATGGATTTTTTTTTATCTCTGTACTGGACAGCAAAATCAATCCATAAATGTACAGAGATAGACTAGTTTAATCAAGAAGGTTTTCTATTCATAAACTTTTGCCAGCGTGCTGTGTTAACTGTTCAGGCTGAAGGACTAAGTAAGGCAACAGATTGTGACCCTGCATAATGACCATAGTGATGTCTCTGTGTGCTGAAGCTTCGGCTACGCAGAGCCTACGCCATACCTGCGCCGTAGATTCGACACAGAAGTATAAATTGGACAGAAGTATAAATTGGACTTATTGGACTTAGTCCTATTCCAGTGGAGGACGGGGGAAGGGTTTTATGTTGTGTTCCGTGGTCCGGGCATAACAGATTAAAAGAGATCCTAGCTCTTAGGACAAGCCATAATTCCTATGATGGTTCCATGTTAGGTACCACTGTAAAAAAAATCTACTCAGAGAGAATGTGAAGGTTTTTTTTGGTTTTTGCAGAATGAAAAGGCCCAGAGCTTCTCTTCCCAGATTGCAGTTGGACTGGTATATGTTTTTTTTGTTTTTCTTTTTTAAATTCCTTCCAGTGAATTCGAGTTTTTAAGCTTTGCTGAATTTTTCATACATAAAATTATTATATTTTACTGTAGCCAATATTCCATCAGAGTTCTGTTTGATCAGTTCCATGTATATCTTTGCGCAGGGTTGGACCAATGAGTTTGTCTCTTGGGACCCAAAAAAATTTTGTGGATTAAGTTTCATGACCGTACCCAGAGATAAGCTTTGGATTCCAGATACTATCATCAGAGAATCGTGAGTGTGACTTTACTGAGGAAACATTCCAATACTGTGGTTATTTCTTTCAGTCAGTTTTGATTTAATTCCTTAATGCACATGCAAAAAATGGAAGAAACAAGATATCATCACCAAAAATATCACAACTCTCTTTCGTTCAGAGGTAGAAAAATGTTTGAGATCTTCAGTTGGCAAATATGAAAAGAACAAAGAGTGAAACCAGACTAACCTTTTTTTTTTTTTAACCCAACTCCAAATGATCAGTAGAATAGATGAAAGCCAACACACACATCTCAGCAGAAGGTGTCATGCTTGGGAAGAGGAGGAATGCCTTCACTCTCTTTGGTCTCTAAATGGTGTTATTCTTTTTTTGTGCATCTTAAACAGCATTAAAACAGAGGCCTCAATGAGCACTGAACCATATATTCGCTTATATGCCAGTGGTATAGTGAGTACAGAAGAGCTCTACACCACAACCAGCTCCTGTAAGATGGATCTTGAGAAATTCCCCTTTGACACACAGGAATGCACTCTGACCATCACAACCTTAATGCATGATAGTACGTGACAACTCTGAGTATTGTATTAAAGAATGCTAACTCACTCACTCACTCTCACACACACACACACACACACACACACACACACACACACACACACATTAAAATAATGTTCTTGGGAAAAAAAACCCCAATGAAACTGATTAACTCAGTTGATTAAAGAATAATTAAATCAATTAAATCTGGAGATACAACTTTCGTTTTAGACATTACTTGATTATGAAAATGTTTCTCCATCCTTTACCATCAAATGTAATCTGAATATCAACACGCACCATGAAATCTCTTATATCTTTTTATTCTGTATTTGGATTTTACTCCGCTTTCTGTCAATCAGTGTATGAGGTGCATATCATGCCATACTCCAACGCCTCGGTCCTCACGATCAATTCCCGCAGAAACTTCCAGACTCAAGGAGAATGGGAACTGATCAGTATCAAGAACGTCAATGAGACAGAGTCCAGTCACCTGACGTATACGGTACGCTATACAGCTTCAAATGAGAGATGACAGAACATATTCCTATTCCGTGGATTTGTGTCAGAATGGTTTGGTAGTGAGTAAGAATATAACTAAGCACAAAGGCATGCATGTGTTCCAGGTGGACTCTTTATCAGTGTGCACATCACGCCCCCACCTCTCATTTTCGGGTCTTGTTTGTACTCCTAAACTAATAACGGTTGTCACGTTAACACCCCCTTCCCCATGCAATCCCTCCTTTCTCACAGATCACCATAAAGAGGAGGCCCTCGTTGTATGTTCTCATCTTTTTTTTGCCGATCTTCTGCTTTCTGGTCTTGGATGTTGCGTCCTTTTTCATGACCGAGTCCACCGGAGAAAAACTGAGCTTTAAAGTGACGCTGCTTCTGGCCATTTCGGTCTTGCTGCTCATTCTACATGATATATTACCCTCCACAGCAGACAGTGTGCCTCTCATAGGTCGGGCAAATATCTATCTATCTATCTATCTATCTATGCAGTCAGTTAATATATGAGTTTTGGACTATTTTCAGTGTCCTGAGGCAGAAAAAACACAGCGGTGTGCATGTTTGTTTACTTCTAAAAGACAAGTATACAAGACAAGTTGAACAGTTGTTTGCACAAGGTCACTGATCAGGAGCATTGGGTGTGTGTTCAGGCTTTGTTGACTAAGTCCCTTAACAGTCATGTGGAAATAAACAAAAAACTGAACATGAAAAATGCCTATAAATCAGACAGCGAGCATTCTCCAAACTGTTTGGCTGCAAGTTCTGCTCGTGAACTCGATTTGTTTTTTCACATAACTGGGGCAGAATACACTTTCCAGTTGATGTTCTTATTGCTATTTGGATTTTATTGATCAGTGCTGTTTGCATAGTGTTTAACGGGATATTTTTGTTCTTTTCCCAGGTATCTATTGCAGTGTAATATTCGTCCTTACAGGTCTAAGCATTCTGGAGACAATCCTGATAGGTTTTCTGATATCCAGAGACAAACAAGCTGACGAGGACAACTGGACTTCCTCAAAACCACGAGAGGACATGACAAATGGAACAGAATTCAACCAAGGTTATGTGTCACTGTTCTGCAGTTTTTGTGCAGAGCCAGTCTCCACTCAAACAGAAGACAGTTAAAGTAACTTGAAGAAAATTCATTCGGCTTGAACTGTTGAATTAATGACGCTGTCTCGTCACCATTTGAAAGACAAACTTTTTGTCACTTTCCTTGCCACAGAGGGTGATACAGACCGGGACGGCGACGCCTTGAAGTCTGGAGCTAGCGGAGGAGAACAGTCATCCAGCATCTCCCTGCTACAACAGATCCTCAATGAGCTTCAGAATGCTGATCAGAGGAGTAGCCATGCTGATGCGGAATGGAAAAAGGGGAGGCCACGCCGGTGGCGTCGAGTGGCCAGAATTATTGACATTACCTTCTTTATCGTTTATGTAATCAGCATTGTAGTGTTTCTGCTGCTGATAAGCATGTCTTGGTTTAACGTAGTTCTAGATTAACAGAATTTACAGCTACAGACTGGAAAATGAGCAATGTAAACATTTGTGCGTTTGTTTCCAATTTCAAACGCTTTGTTGAATACAATATGAAATGCCAAAAGATTAAATTAGATTAAATCCATTTTCATTTTTTGTCCAACAATGTTAAGTTTGTGTACCGCTCATAACAAACCTATTAAATTTGGGGTGGCCTGGTTATGGTTTCCTTGTCAGTATGTTTTTGCCTGATTCATAATACTTTTAATAACCAAAACCCCATTATTCTTCACTTGTTGCCAAAACATTATATTCAGGTGACGATATGTCTTACTGCAGGTATAAAATCTAGGACACAGAAGGTGAAGAAGTATTCACCTCTGGAAACTCTGGAGATACAAAAATGCTGGCAAACCTTCATTCCTAAAGAAGGAAATGTTTATACCATTCAAGTGTATGTTCAGGGCACACCACAGATGTTAAAGGTTGATCTATCCGTTAGCGACAAACGAGTAATGAGTTCCTTCAAAATTAGTTTATTTTAAAGTGGGAATCTGTTCCATTGTTATTCACAAAATGACCATTAGGTGGCAGAAATACAGATTATGGGATTCCTGCTCTGTCCGGTAAAAAGGGATGAAGTCGCGACACATTTCAGCAAACCACCAGGAAGTGCCTGTAAGCTAAACACATTATAAAGGAAATAGCAGTTTGGATGGAATAACAACGATCATTGTTTCCCTAATGTTGAGTAAGTTGAACTATGTTAATATACAAAACGTAACTTCATTTGAACGGACGGGTTATCGGTTAGCAAATCCAAAATCAAAACAATACATTGTCTAATACCAGAAGTACCGTATTTGACTCCAAATCGCCATAGCTGGTTGGGATATTATATGGGTGTCATGAAGTAATTTTGCACGGATCACGGAGGTATTTGCCAAATCAGCGAATTCTGTAATTAATCCAGGTTGTGGCGCTGGGCATCTTGTGTCGGCAGATTCGAATACCAGTAGCAAAGTATTTGAGAAGTTTTGCATTGTCTTTATGCATATCTCATGTTTGAGAACGTCTCATCGCTGTTAATTGAAGACGATGTTTTACTGTTACTGAGCCGTTAATCCGCCAAATTAGTGCCATGCTTTGACAGATCGAAAGTGACACCGACGTTCTATTATTGAAATGGCCCCCAGTATATCTGTTGAGCATGTAACTTTTGCAAAAGAAAGGGTCAGGCTATACGATATGTGTCTACTATTATTTAGCAAACGACAACTCGTTGTGAATTTGTATGCTGTTTGTGATGTTGAAAGGATTGGACGGGTTCACACCGGTTTCCCTAATCCCTTTTTATCCCTCTCGTACAATCTGTAGTCCTGCCATGAATGAAAGTTTTGTATTGGTGGTCAGGATGGTTCTAGACTGATTGCCCACAGACATGTAAAATCGCAGAGAACTGCGCGTAGATTAGTGCGAATCTCTAATTTAAAATTGGAAAACGTTTAACACGGTTTAGAGAGGCCAGTGCAGTTATTCTAAAGGGTTGATGAAACTCTAAATAAGCAGAGACGTTTATGCGAAACCGGCTGCAGACAGCAGTCGGCAGGGAGTCACCAGACTGTCTAAAGAAGCCACTCATGTTGAAGTTTAGAATTGTTGCAACTGTTAGAATAGAATAGAATAGAATAGAACAGAATAGAATGTTGATGACAGCAGAAAGCTGGTGCAACGAATTTGAGGAGGAATTGCCCCTAATACCCCCTCTAGCATGCCGCCAGTTTACAGTGTGTAAAATAGACATTACAAATGTGCATTTTTATTGCCTTTTCGTTTTTTAAGAATTAAGAGCCAGAGCCAAACAGGGGTAATCATTTAACAGTACTTCTGTTGACTAGTGATATGTTAATCTGATGCTACCTCTTGAAATTTCTATTCCTGTTAGAGTGAATGAACTAAAGCAGCGAACAATCGTCAAAATGGAGAACTCTACCAAAGAGGATTATAAAATCCAGTCCTTTGACAAGGAGACACAAGAGCTACTGAAAAAGGCCCTTAAAGGTTAGTGTAGTCATTTCTGAAACAAGACACACACAACAGTTTTGAGACATCAGAGGATTCCCTGTGTTCCCTGTTAACTGGTGTCACCATCTCCTATCCTATCAGATCCTGGGGCAGTGGACTTGGAAAAAGTGTGCAAAATTATTGTAGATCAGTCGCTGAAGGATCCAGTGTTCAGTAAAGAGGCTGGACGCATGTGCTATACGATTGTCCAGGTAACTTTGCCAATGTTTTAGAACCAGTTATAGTGGAGCCCATGGATAGTTACAGCACAACAGACAGTGATCTCGAGCCTTACTGGTGACTTCGTCCTTTCCTCCTGCACTGACAGGCTGAAGCCAAGCTGAACAATGGCAGCATGTTTCGCAGGAACCTCCTAAACCGTCTGCAGCAGGAGTTCAAAGATCGCGAAGAGACACGCAAACGGTCCATTCAGGAATGGGTGTGCTATGTTACCTTCATCTGCAACATCTTTGACTACCTTAAGGTACTAGTCAGTGTAATAAGAGTCTTCTTAATACGGTGGTGTTTTCAGTTTGGTCTGTTTTTGTCAAGACTGAAACCCTTTTAGAAAGTCGTGAGAAAACGTTTTGACATTTTTTAATCGCATCTGTCACTGTATTTCTTTTGCTCCTAGGTAAACAACATGCCAATGATGGCCCTGGTGCATCCGGTGTATGACTGTCTCTTCCAATTGGCCCAGCCAGACTCTCTGAAGAACGAGGAGGAGGTCTGTTCACTTCTCTTTTCTCACAGACAACATTCCATGGTCTTGAGTTCTTTTGATTCTATAGCTCTGTGTCCAATCTGTTTCTTCTTCTGTGTGGCCCTGTGTTTTATTCTGTTATGTTTTCTCCTGTAACAGGTGGATTGCTTGGTGCTTCAGCTGCATCGCATTGGAGACCAGCTGGAGAAGATGAACACACAGCGGATGAACGAGCTGTTCTACCTGTTACGAGACGGCTTCCTGCTGCAGGAAGGCCTCAGCTCGATGGGCAGACTGCTTCTCCTGGAGATCCTGGAGTTCCGAGCAGGAGGATGGACGCTCAGTGACACGGCACAAAAATACTACTACAGCGAGGTGACTGACTAACGCCTGGCCCCCTTAGGAATGGACAGGGAAGGCAGCCCATTGGATTATATTTGACAATTTAATTTAATATATTTAATTATACTTGAACTGTTGATTTAGAAGACTGATAGTTAGTGAGAAGACTTAATTAGACTGAGAGTTTTAGCCTATGTTGGAGCGCTGATGAGATTTGCTTAGAAACCGAATAGTAAATGAAATCAAATGATTGTATTATTTTTGGGTTTAAATAACATATACACAAATAATATATTTTAAAAAGGTTCAATTTTACACATATAACAAACATAGCTTGAAGAATTATGACTAAAGGTTAGAATATTTAGTGGATTTGAAATTTCTGCGTAAAGTATCGCAAAAAGAAAACAAAAAAATGTCATGTGTGCTTTGCTTGTTAGCGTTCATTCTGGACAAATGCAAACATTACCAAAGTTAGAAGTGTACATTAACGGACCGCTAAAAGAATGCCAGAAAAAAGTAGTTTTGTTAATGCAATACACAGTCATTCCACCATTTGTTTGGACCCAGACAACACAAGTAGGTACTAGATTGCTACAACAGAATCAGGAATTCAGGATTACTGATGAAAAGTATCAAAGATCTGGGTATTCATTCCTTTATCTGTGCATACTGCAGTCTGGCGGGAGACAAATAATTGAGATATGAAATTTAAATAACAAGTGTATGAAGGAAGTGTGTATGCTACCCATATTTTGTGTACCTGGGGAGTACAGGTGGCATGAGAGAGTGGGTTGCATTTAGGATGCACAGATTATAACTGACTGCCTAAACCTTTTAGTTTGATGACTGAAAATGACTTCTTCACAGATATAACTTAAATGGTCCTAGTCAGTGTCATTTATGTTACCCATTGTTACCAAGAAGGTCACATTTGTTTGGGCACATTTCCAGAGCAGCTGAAATTGGTCACTGAACACACAGATATGACACCATGTTACCAGAAGAACTTGAACTACAATTCTGCCGATGATTGGATTATTGATTATCAGTGAGGTCAGATTACGAGTGTTGTAACTTTGACACATTTACAGTCAGTGTGGACACACTTTTATTTTGCAGCAGAATCATTTTCAGATTTATATTCCAGGGAGTCGTTCTGAGACTTGTTCCACACTACATGGCTTCTATTAATATAGTGCCCATGGATTCAGTCTATGCATTGTGTGCGTGTAGTTCACCTGATGCAATCCAGACTCTTACAATCAATACTGTTCCCCTAGACACTTGGCTCACAGTTACACAGCTTTTACTTAGTTCTACATTGCCTTTATGGAGGATGGACAAAAAGACTAGTTATAAAAAGTCTAATATTGTGAGCAGTTTAGTTACACAGACGAGTCTTTGTGGCCCCTACTCTGAAATACCAAAGATAATCTTAAATTTTTTTCATCAAATGAATTAACCCGGATTCTGCCTTTTGAATGGCAAACACTCTCTTATGCACGTTATAGAAGTTCATGCTTGGTGATAAGTCACAATTGTTGTACGTTTTTATGATATTTATTCTTTGAAAGATCTACATTTTGACCAAGAAATTACCCAATTTGCCTTTCCTGTGATTTTTCTCCAGCACATGGGTACGAAGATGAAATGTTTGTATATTTATGTATAGCTCTTTGGCTTTGAAAATGCTCTTTTTTTAATACAGGTTTCAGTATTCAGTCTTTTATACTAAGGGATAGGTCACCAAGACTATGTCTCTGTTTTCTACCGCTGAGTAATGTAGATTTGAATAAATATGAAAATATGGTTTGAGATGTGTGTGTGTGTGTTTTAAATTATTATAAATGTTCATATCTTATCACACTGAAAAAAAGAAAAACAAAAAAAAGTTATGAGAGATACATATAATTTTTCAGAGGAACATAACTGTTTTTGACCATTTATTCAGAACGTATGCTGGGGCAGTTTTCCTTTCAGCATTTTTCTTCTCAAAAATAATTCAGGAGAATTCAGTCTGAAATCTTGTGAAGTAAAGAGACACACAATTCCAGATGCTTAGTTTAAGTAATTTCCTGACCTAATGAAAAGAAAGAGTCATCCACATGCTTCTATCAGAATTTTCTCTCAGAAGTGGGGAGAAAACTCTCCTTCAGAAAACAAGTGTGTGAATCCAGACCTTTGTAATGAGAGAAAATCGCAACAAAAACCTTGTGGTGGTACATTAAAAAAAAAAAAAGAGAGAGAACAACTAACAATCAGTCCATTCAAAAACAAAAGGAGGGGTTCACTGATCTGGCTGTTTTTTTTTATACGTCGGAAATCACTTGTCCGTTTCACTGACGCTTCACTGGTTCGGGTGGTCCGCAGTCCGACGTGAAATCCCGCATCGCTGTAATTACCACCAGCGGTAGTGTGCGTAAGCTCTGTTGGCTTCAGCCATCTTGTGAAGGTCATGCTTTCTCTTCACTACGTTGCCCTCGTTGCTGAAGGCAGCCAGCAGCTCCTGGGAGAGTTTCTCGTACATGTGTGTGCGGCGGTGCTTGTTTTCTTGGCATTCCGTGATTAGCCATTTCATGGCAAGGAAGCGTCTGCGGTTATCCGTGAGGGGAATGGGCACCTGTATTATGATTGGAATCATATTATTTCATGTGTTGTAAATGTATTATTATCGATGCAGTATACACTTATCAAGTTTAAAAGTGTTAATAATCAAACACTATTTCTATGTGGAAAATCTCTAGTTTCAAATGCATGTCTAATTCATGTCCTCAAATCCAATGACACGGAGCTGTTTTTCCAAGGGAAATTGCTGAAACATTACGCAAAGGCATTAATAAGAATTTCAACTCCACCTGATAGTATTTGCCCCCTCTTTGGATGCTGGCCAGGCCAATGACTGGTTTACAGTTCTCCAGAGCTTGATGGAAAATAGCATAAGGATTACACTCAATTTCTTCCTTTTTAGCCTGGGGAGCCTTGTGAAATTTCTCCACCTGTTTCCTCTTAATTGTCTCCAGTGTCTGAAAGGAAAGGAACTTTTTGTGAGTCCAAGGATTAGATTAACAAGCAGAATGTACAAACAAACTGAGATCAACATGTCCTTACCTGATTCATGATTCCTCTGGCAAGGACTTTGTTGCCATCTTTCATCATCATATTGATGAACTTACTGCAAAATAAAATAAAATAAAATAAAATAAAATAAAATAAAATAAAATAAGAGAGACAACATACGAATTAAAGCCTGTAATCTAGACCACATTTTCACAACGACACATCTGTAAACCAGACTAATTTGGGGACCTTCCAGCGTTACCTTATCACCGGGTCATTGAATGAAGAACTGGTTGCGCTAGAAAGCGCTGCTTTAATGGGTCTGACTGCTTTCAGTTCGCGTTCCTCCTTTTGCTCTTCCGTAAGCTCCGTGTCTGGTACGCCGTACGCCTCTTTTCGAGTCTCTGGTTCCAGGTAGTAAGGGTTATACCTGCTCCATCGCACCAAACACAGTCTGCAAAATGTAATTCAGTTACAGCGCAATGTCAAACACGAGATCGGTTCAACACATCAAGTACACCAACCTACGTTTGTGTCAGTGTCAAACATGAGATCGGTTCAACACCCCGAGTAAACCAAACTATGTTTCTGCTGATGTCTATAATAAATACTATTACTGTTACTGTTACTATTACTGTGTATTAGTTCGTAAGGTGAGACCGATAGTTATGAATAGAGGACACTTGCTTTAAGAACTGCACCATTAAATCGCCGCAATATCAAGCAGATTATATGACAACTTATACTTATTACATAACATTTTCATGAATAAGTACAGAGTTTAAGACGTTTACATTCAGACGCTAATACTCACCTCGGTGTCCAGGGTTTTAGTAAATTTGTTATAGAGGCTGCCATCTTGGAAAATGTGGATTGGGGCGAGGACCTTAATGTAGGCAGTTACAGATACTGCCTGCAGGAAAAGGGAGATGGTAAACGGATGTGAAACAGCATAATTTTGTATGTGTGAACATCTCAATGATTTATAAAAGGAAGTAAATGTGATTAATGATCAATCTCTGAGAAGAACGCTCTAATGTGGAGAACCACACAGATCATTCGGGAATCTCGTTTACATTAGGATCACGCGATGAAGTATTATGGCGTACCAGGAAGGAGAATCGCTTGAATCTTGGCTAAGTGAGTTTATTTATATCTAACATTGACAGTATTGATAACATGCTACTAAGGTTCTCTCTTTAATGTAATTATGAAATGCAGCGACTGTTTCCTTGCACCTGACAACAGCAACATTGCTAATTGAGTCTCTCAGTCAGGCGCTGCAGATCTGGGATCAGTGTTGGTAACCCAGGTTTAGACCTGAACACTACGAAAGATGAACGGGTTTACTGAATCCGAATCAGTGTAGTCCAGTGTAGGAACATAAATCTGATCATTGCCGCATTTAAGTTTGGTTATTCTTAGCGCCCATTTGTTCTGAGTTTCTTGTCTAAAGTGTAATTCGAATTTATATATATATTTGCAAAATTAATATAGTTTTTGGCATTTGAGACTCAGCAAGTGCATTGCATTGGTGACGTTATTTAGCGATCAGACAGTTGTCTTTACAAGCACCTACAAGCTCCCGGTAACGGTAATTACACTGATGACTTCGCTATGACCGTTATGTATGAACAAAGGGGAAAACATTTTCTCAGATTTGTAAGCGCTCATTCTTGTCAGGGTATCATCAAAATCAACAGGACTCAAGCTAAAATGAAGGTATTGTGCCGAATCCTTTGACCCTAATATTTCTTTTCATCAGATAAGGCCACACACCCAACCAACAGACAGGAGGACTGGGAATACATAATTGGATTTTGTGACCAGATCAATAAAGAATTAGAAGGGTAAGACTGTAACTGGCTTATTCACCACTATGGAAAGTCTCTGCTTTGCCTTTTAGCCAAAAGTGATATTCTGTATATTTTGTATGTTCAGTCCACAGATTGCTGTAAGATTGCTGGTTCACAAAATACACTCCCCCCAAGAATGGGAGGCAATGCAAGCATTAACAGTGAGTATCAGTTTTAATATACACATTATGTATCGCTGTGTCACCAAATGTCTCTGTGTGTCACATGCTGTCTTTTTTTTTGCAGGTTTTAGAAGCATGCATGAAAAACTGTGGGAGAAGATTTCATAATGAAGTAGCAAAGTATAGGTTTTTGAATGAATTGATCAAAGTGGTTTCACCCAAGGTAGGTTTATCTGACACTGTGTGCTCTGCTTACAACTTTACTAAATCACATTCGACAGATTATATGTATTAACAGGTTTGTGCTGCTTGTTTTTGTTTTTGTTTTTTTTTTTTCAGTATATGGGAGACAGCGTCTCAGAGAAGGTGAAAACAAAGATTATCGAGATGTTGTACAGCTGGACGGTCGCTTTTCCGAATGAGGCCAAAATAAGCGACGCTTATCAAACGCTGCGGAGACAAGGTAGTAACGAGCAACGGCAAAACGGAACAAAATAAAAAAAAACAAAAAAAAACTTGCTAACCTATTGATGTGTCAGTATTTCCTTCTACATGACCTCTGTAAATCAGTGGTCTCGGAGGCTGTTATGGGTGAATAATGTGAAGTTCGCATTTTCTCCACAGGGCTTATCACCGCCGACCCTGAGCTCCCTGTAGATAAGACACTGATACCATCCCCTCCCACACGCCCCAAGAACCCAGTGTTTGACAATGAAGACATGGGGAAGGTAAAACGGAAAACGGGGTTCATGAGTAAACGCATAGTGGCCGCAGGAATTTGCTGGCACTGGCTCACCCACCCGCTCACTCACTCACTCACTCACTCACTCGGCCATTCACTGACTCACACAGTGAAATCAGTCACTGGCTCTCTCACTCTTCCTTCTCTTTGTAGTTGTTGGCAGAGCTTCTGAGAAGCAAAAACCCAGAGGACCTGCAGGAAGCTAACCGACTCATAAAAAACATGGTGAAGGAGGTAAGAGCTTTGCGCTTGCCACGTAACACTGTTTTTTCATCCAAGTGACTAAGGCAGAAGTGGTAAATATAATACCTACCTGTAATACCACAGAGGTGTGAGTCAGCTTTGTGATAATGATCACAGAAAGTCAGATTGTACGTTCAGTTCCAAACCAAAAAAGGTGATGACAGTCGTGCCTCTATTCAATCAGTAGTACAAATCATATTAAGTTGTGTAATTAGATTTTACTGGATTTTTCTGTTGTAATGAGAGCGTTTTCTGGCTTCAGGATGATGCACGGATGCAGAAGCTGACCAAACGGGCGAACACGTTGGAGGAAGTGAATAATAACGTGAAGCTTCTTAGCGAAATGTTGTCTCACTATGACAGAGACAGATCCTCAGACGCTGACAGGGAACTCATGAAGGTGAAACAAGATTCCTCACATTCCTCCATCACTGTGTACTCTCGTTTACCTCTCATTTAGACAATATATACTAGAAAAGATGTTATATCATTACAGTATAGGAATGAACTAATTATCTGGTACTATCTGGGACCACCCATAGTGTGTATCTCTAACTCTCAGAAGGACCTCTTTATGTAACTGTGTTCTCAGTGTCTGGTGAAGTATCTTCCTGGGTGATGACAAATGATTTTCGCCTCTGGGATTTGTCAGGTTCAGTTCAGTTTCATTAAATTAGCAGTGGAAATCTAATTCTGAATGAATCTCCTTTGTTTCCAGGAGCTCTACGATCGTTGTGATAAGTTGAGACGCACTGCTTACAAACTAGCCACAGAAACGGAGGACAATGATATGAGTCTAGGTAAAACAAACAACAACAATAAAAACGGGAGTGGTGTTGAATTTATGTTGTCACTCCTGGGGTGGTCATGTTGTCAGTTGACTCTGAGCTGATGTCTGTTGTTTTGAAGGTGACATTCTGCAGGCAAACGATGATCTCTCCAGAGTCATCAGTTCTTATAAGAGGATAGTCGAAGGGCAGACAGACAACGGGGAGAGTGAAGATCCCAGAACAGCAGCTGGTGAAGGTGAACGGATTCCACTAATACCACATTAGTATTCTCACTCACATTTCATAGTAATTATGTGTTTACAATGCGAGACCTTGAAATAGGTTTTTCTTTTTTTTTCACCTGCGTCGTCAGTTTTGCTATCTAACATGGCAAAAGATTCAAGCATTACCCTCCCCCGCCACCCTCACCCTCTCTGTCCTTTTTTCTTTGTTATCTTGTCGTTCAGGGAACGCAGGCAGTGAAACAACGGGGACATTGATTGATCTGGCTGGCCTTGATGAACCTTCCCCTCCTCAAAACGTTCTGCCTCCCCAAGTTTCCAGCGACCCCTCGGCCAATGCTCTCTCTTCCTCCATCCCAGTGCTGCCACCTCCACCTCGACGATTGGCTGGAGGCCATGTCAGTCAGACAAGCAGTCCTAGTCACCAAGGAACTGCACAGTCCACAGCGCTCTCTTTGCTTGATGATGAGCTGCTATCCCTAGGTATTTCCTATGTAAATTTTACTCAGCTTTGCTTTGAATCTGACAGGACAGTCTAATTTTTTTTTTTACTTACTCTTTAAAGGAGCAGCAAAAGTAATTCAAAATTTCAACAATTTCTATTTTTGACAGGATTAAATGATCCTCCCTCTGTTCCAAACAGACCAAAGCTGGATGAGTTATCCAGTCAGTGGACATCCTTACAGGTGCCCTTTTCTGGAACATTCTTTTCCTTTCTCAGTAAAATCTTCAATAATGTTCCTAACTCTATTGCTAATAGTACCTCCTCCCTCATTGCTAGGCTCCTGAGCCAGCCGTGAGCTTGTTTGGCGCTGCATCAGCACCAGCCCCTGTGTTTCCACCTGTCCAAACATCTACAAACCTCACCACTGCCTCCACTCATGGCTTACAGGATCTCTCTATGCTGGATTTTGGAGGACTCAGGAGGTAACTGATTAATATTTTGATTTACTTGGTTAGTATCATTAAATTAGCAGTTACTACTTTTCAGCAAAGCGTAAACGATGGTATTTATTCACTCGTTTTAATGTGCCGTCTCACTGAAGATGTTCAATGTATGCTTTGGTTTACGTAGCGCGCCTGGCCAGGCCAGCTGTAGTTTTGGGATCTCAACAGCTGCCGGGTCCATGCCGCCGTCTCTAGCCGGCGTCTCTGGCCCGTCCACCAACCCCTTTCTCCAGAGGGGCGTGGCACCAGGGTCTCCTGCGTTGTCTCACACCAAGGCCCAGACTGCCAGCTCCATGCCAGGGAGTCCTCTCTTTTGTTCTCTGTCCCCTATGCACTCCTCCCTCCAGAGCAGCCCAGCCAGAGTCCCAGACACATCCCTGGCCAACGTGCATGTTCCACTGGATGCCATCAAACCCAGTAAGCCCAGTCAGCGTGGAGATAAATCATCCCAGTGCAATTTTGGAGTGATCTATCATCAAGGCTTTAGTTTTGTAGTGGACTTGTGACAAAACACGATTTCTCATCAAACTGGAAAAATAACAGTATTTTTACTTAGGCGACACTGACACTACTACTTTAGAACAGAGCTTTTTGTGACTGTTTGACGCTGTTTTAAGAGCTGAAGGAATGAACAGAAAATCTGACCATGCATTTTTTCAAGTTCTGAATGGTTTGTTTTCATCAGAACAGTTCAGTCAATGTGAGAGTTAACTCTCGGTGCACATTCTATGTAAACTATCATAACTCCTACTACATACTCATGTAGGACCCTCTTTCTATACCTCATTAAACCAATCATGGCATTGACCCTCCACAGGTAAAGTGCTGCCTGTGACAGCGTATGATAAAGATGGGGTACGTGTGTTGCTGCACTTTGCCACTGAATGTCCACCTGGGCGGCCAGATGTGCTTGTGATTGTGGTGTCCATGCTAAACACTGCACCACTGCCTGTGCAGAATGTGGTCCTACAGGCCGCTGTGCCCAAGGTGTGTGTACCACGCGCACACATACACAGACACACACACACAAAAACTTGCTAGGATGTGCACAGTTACAGACATATGCACACACTCACTCTCTTGTGGTATACATGCTCACACACACACACACACACACGCCACAAAAATACATGGACTCAGGTATATACACAAATGCACTCATATGTTCTCTTTAACTCTCTCCAACATATACATACAGTTTCCCCTCACAGGGATACCAATACCCTCTTTTACTGCTAAAAGTCTGCACAAAACATCTTAGTTTTTTTATATGGTCTCTCTTTTTTTTTTTTTTACTTAAACATTTCTGAATTCTCCTCCCAGTCTATGAAGGTGAAGCTACAACCTCCATCAGGAACAGAGCTGGCTGCCTTTAACCCCATCCTGCCCCCTGCCTCCATCACTCAGGTCATGCTGTTAGCTAACCCACTAAAGGTCAGTCAACCGGACTCACAGACACCATTGTGGAAAGAATTTCAAGAAGTCTCTCTGAAGTGTGTTCAAACAGAAAATTTGTATTCAGTTTACTAATTCCTCTGATCCTTCCTAGTACGAACATGGCAAAGTATATTACTAGTAAGATGAATGTGATAGTGCTTATTGTACTTATCACTAAACACCATGATTTGTTTTTGACAGGAGAAGGTACGTCTGCGATATAAGTTAATGTTCCTGCTGGGAGAGAAGCAGTACTCTGAGGTTGGAGAGGTGGACCAGTTTCCTCCTGCAGAAAGATGGGGAAACCTATAGAAAAAGTCACCGGAGGAAAACGTATCCATCCGTTTCTGCTGAGCCCGATCCAGGCATACCCATCCCGCTTTGGTACAGGCCGTTTCACCCTGGACAGGTGTGCTGAGGCGTGGCGTGTTGCTAAAAAGTGTTTCCACGCTTGCACTGTAACCCAGCCATTCCTGCTGTCTGTTAGTTGATTTGTTGTGTAAGTAATTTTTTAAAGCCAATACGATTACCAACATTAAGTCTTGATAAATGACCAAACCGAGCCCAATATGACATCGCTAAACGAAATGCTTAGCTTAAAATGCATAGTAGGGAGGCTAAGAGTTTGTGGCCACAAAGTCTCTTTATATAATAGGATTACCATAGTACTGCCTTTATATGGTTGTAATGTTTTGAGTAATTATCAGAGGACTGACTGTTTTTTCTCTTGCTTGCAGATAGCCCCCCCCCCCCCCCCCCCCCACACACACACACACACACACACACACACACACACACACATATTGCTATTCGCAATAGTACATTGAGTCAGCTCTTGAAATGAGCCGAACATAACAAGTGAGAGCAGATTCACAGTGTGCATGATTTTAAATCCAAGAACAACATTGTGCTCATGCTGTGTTCACAGTATTAAACCAGGGGAAGCCATCCCAGAGCAGACTCTTCACTGGTTTGCCGTTACAGTAGATTCAAAAGAAAGCAGATACCAATTTCAGTGGATGGGGATGACTTTGGGTACACTAGGAACTGAAGTTTTTATTTTGTAATGTATTTATTTTTAGCTTTTTACAGATGGACTATCTTGTTATTTATCAGGTCTTTTGTGCAATATGTGTTTATTTTTTGTTTACTGCTGCTAGTAAAAAAAAAAAAAAACTTGGATGTTATTCACAAATATATTTTTTCTCAGTTATGCAGAAAACTTTAGTAAACTTGAAGTCAGAAGTAAAAAGGATTGTCAAAGAGGGAAAAAAGATGAGCATTCCAGCTGGATAATCCTAAACTTTGTCACAACGTTGATTTACTTGACTAACTGGCTAATTCATTTTGTGAAATACCCTCCTTGGTTGGTTGAACTTGAAAGTTTGATGAATTACACTCATTCTCTTGTGGTCCATGCCACTGGTACATCTTAGAAAGAGCGATAAGAATTGATTTTTATAAGAGTTAACCACTACGTTACGGGCTAGAGCTTTAGTGATTTCGGTGCAACTGAAGCCAGTCCTGGCTCTCATGTAAAATTACATTCCTTTTCACATTACTCTTCTAGATCAGGACTGCTCAACAAGTACTAAACTTACTTGTCTGAATCTCCACAGTGGTAAACAGAAATTTCATGTAATACAAGCAACCAGCTGAATACTTGTGAGTGGTAACTGCTGCTTACAAAATCGTCTGTAATTATGGCGCAAATCCAAAAGGTTACAGAAAGGCTCTAAGTGATTTGTTGGGGTGGTACGTAACAGTGCAGGCCCCTCCTGAAATCTTGACTCACAAATCTATACCAAACTCATTTTATTAGTACAGTACGAAATCCTGCCATGCTTCTGCGTACTTGAATGCAAATCTGAGCCCTTTGTGTGTATGGGTAGCAGTATTGTTCTTTGCTGCTGTTTGCGGTTTCGTTCATTCCTGGTCAGGATTTCAGTGGTCATCACCTCAACTGTATCTTTTTTTAATGTCATGTCATTTCTTACTGCTGATGACATTTAACCCCACTGCTTTATCAAATCAGGAAATACTTGCTTTCGGGGACATGCGTTTGACTAACTGAAAAAAAAAAAGCAACAACTCATTACTAGCGAGAACGATTTTTCAGGGAGTCAACTCCTGAATGACGACGTAGCGAGACAGCTTTGCCCGCTAAATATTTTGGGTTGGGAAGAATTAGGTCGAAGATAACCTTGTGTAACAGCCATTCATTTTACTATTTCAGTTCCCCAGGCAGTATTGGTTGTAAGCAAAGTGCAATAGTATGTTGTTTCAGTCAGACAGTTTTTCTGGGTTTTTTTTGGGCAGTATTTCTTCATCGAATGATGTAGTGAAGCCCAACGCTAATCAGTGATTAGTTTTAACTCAATCATGTATGTTAGTGCAGGGCTAGAGTTCATATATGCTGTCCAACATGTTTAGTCCTCCTGGGGCGTAGAGAAATTGTTAATGAGGTAACTCCTGCCGTAGACAGAGATCATGAAGTATGAATAAAATTATTTAAGCCATCCTGTACTTTCTCTCCATTTCCCTTTTCTCTCTTTGTTTGTAATCTTGGAATTCCGAATGCTCTGACTGGACCCATCATCAGAAGACTACAAAATTCCATGTACATAGATGTATCTATTATTGATGTGATGTGAGGGTCTTTAGCTTTCTACAGTACAAGGTTCAAATGTGCAATTTTGTTTTGCTGCATGAAAATTAAAGCATTTCTTTCAAAGCATACGGTGTGGATTCAGTATATGCAAACAATGGAAAAACAAACCAAAACATTTATTTTCAAAGATCACATTTATATCAAACTGGATTTGGGTTATGTACAGTAAACAAAAAAGGAGATTTTTAGAATGTAGGAGACTTTTTTTTTCAGGCTTCCACCGTCCCTTCTTTCACGATGGCGTTGGCTAGGTTACGGGCCAGCGCCAGTCGCAACAGTTCAATCTTTGTGGACTCCACCTCTTCATCCTGAATTAACACATCCAAACAGACACACACAGTCACATTACAGGTACAACACATCACTCTACTATATTCACTCTACTAGTAGACAAACCATGAAAAGGCAGACAGCTAGATGAGTTTTTTATTGATCCCAGAGGGATTCTGTAGTTACAGCAGCCTAGACAAATATTAGTGATGGTGACAATGCTAGAACAAAGTCAACCAAAAAAAGGTGTGTGAGTAAGAGAATAAGTGAGCCAACTCAATGGGATATGGAAGTTACTTCCCGCTCTTATTATGACGTTAACTACGTGTAATTGGTTGTGGATTACATTGATTTTAATGTTGGATTAATTGTTTTGTTTTTTTTACCTGCATTGGTTGATCAGGGTTGGGGTCGCACTTCTCTGAGGTCAGCTCCTCTAGACAGAACATTAACTCATGTGTCTGCTCTGCTGAGAAGATCACCTTCAAAGCCAAATTTGAGAAGAATGATTTACAATGCGCAACCAGTCTCCACAGATACCTCAGAAAAGTCTAGTGAATGATCTGGGACAGCTGAACCAATCAGAAGACTGCTGTCAAAGATGTGGATGAATTAAACGATGAGATGTGGAGATAGCCAAATTACTGAACAGTCACGTCCGGCTCAGATAAAGGTCAGACAAACGCTTTTCCTACGTGACGGACTTCCAAAAGCACTTTGGATCCAGGGTTGGTCTGTGGCTGAATTTGGAGAGAAGAGTGTCTGAACACCTACCTCTTTCTGTTCCAGTAAAGGCAAGGCGTCAGTCAGCAGGGTCATCCAGAAACTGCGGGGGGCGATTTTGGCTGTCATCAGAGACAGGAGAAGTTTTGCCGCTTCAGTGAACTGTTTCTCTCCATAAAGCTTGTGGAACTCGCGGTACTTTCCTGTAAAAGGGACGAAACCAAAATCATACGACGCGATACGCCGAGATGGTCGCACTTTACATTACTTTACCAATCTCACCCAGGCCTACGTAATATTCTTCCCACACGTGTCACCTAAATATCGTTTAAATACACAGTTGCTAAGGGAACCTAATAAATATATAAAGCAGCACTGTTAGGTTATGAATGTCACTGTGAGTTCATGCTATACAGAAGTAAACAGCCCCCCACATTCCAGACAGTACATTTAAACTTCAGGTTATAACATTCTGTGCTTCACTCGCTAATGACCGTTCCTAGTCCAATTTAGCTCAAAACCAAAACATGTGACGCTAGAAGAATGCATTCAGTAATTTCCCTCAAAGAGGAACATTTGATCATACGGAGACACTCCGGCGATGAGTCACGAGGCATCAGAAGCCTTGAACATCAGACTGTCTCTCTCTGCCCCCCCTCCCTCCCCTTACCTAAGAAAGTGAGTCTGTCACTGAGTAGCATGGCGGGTCCCAGGTTGTCGATGAGGTCCAGGTCGGAGAAGGAACCTCGCGTGCAGTAATCCTGCAGAAACCTGAGGACCCAAACACGACCTGGTTATGACAGTCAAAAGCAGGTTTTACGGCTCACTGCTGCCAATTACAAACACCTTTCTGATTCTGTATATATGGCAAACCACGTTATCACCAGCAACAGCATTAGGGCTAACTGCCAGAATGTGTAATCTCTCTGACAGAGGAAGCTTCGAGTCCTGACCTCTCTGAGATGAGTGTTGCGAACGCTGCGTCTTTTGCTCTGATACTCCAGGAGAGAGCAGAACCTAGCCGGCTGTTCCTCAGAGCTCTCTTAGCCATGATCTTACAGATACTCCGCACTATGACAAATATCACACACACACATATATATTTATATAAAAGCCCAGCCACATGGTGGGAGAGTTATACTGAGGAAGGTAGTTAGAGCTGTTTCGCAATAAGACACAGGGTCAAGATGATGAACGATCATAAATCAGTCTAAAATATTATTGCTCTTAAACATTTTATATTTAATAACCTAAAGTTGCTCGATGTAGAAAAATGACAGCATGTAACAAACACTGTCGTAACTTGTAGACCCAGCGGTTTTACCTTGTTCGGTCATTTGTCGCTGCTCACAGATTCGCAGTACTTTGAGCGCTTTGCGTTCCGTGTCTAACGGCACTCGCTCGATTTGCAGCTCCAAATACACACGCCCAAACTCAGGACAGTGGTCAAAGTAATCCACTGCCAGCTGCCAGAGACTGACACACGGGACAGAGACCACAGGTCAGTTTGAAGACGGAGCACACTTCTGCACAGTAACAATTTCTTTTGCTGCCGCTCGACGGCAGATTGTGTTTCCACAGACAGGCAAAGAGATGGGACGCAGCTCACCTGTGATGTGTGAAGAGTCCAGAGGCGTACTCTAGCACCAAAAACTCCCTCAGGTTGGAACCAAAACTAAGGAAAAAAAAAAGGGGATACAGACAAGGTTTTAAACATGTGGGAAGGTGTCAGTGTTGGGCACAGAGATACGGGTGGTGTTCGGGACTTACTGCAGATTGTGAGACTGCAGTAATTTGCAGTGGTCCAAAAGGTCTGTCAAATGGGCCACAAACCACCAGTTGTTGAGAGCAATGCTGTCAAAAAATAAAAAATATAGAGTGAAATCACATATTGTGTCTCGTCAGTCTTGATCAGAACACTTATGGGACATTGACGACAGGTGGGTTTCCTACCTGCAGTCTTTGATGACTTGGTGAAGGTCAAACTCAAAAGCAGCCAGTAAGATGCTGTCAAGGGGTTCCAGAGCATTCCGTGTGCCCAGAAACATGTGCATGCACGACTGCGAACCCATACATAAGAATGATCACCTTTACAGTCACGCTACTCTAATCAGTCATTACACAGTGGTACTTACAATAGCTCTCAGTTTTACTCTGCAAATGAAATGAATATTTATTCACTAAGTATTATGAATTAGTATAATATTTTGTACATTACATAAATATATTTAATTTATGTACAAGTAAATATTTAATATTTGAGGAGCCAAATTAAATAAAACATGAAAGTAAATATAATGCAAGAGCTCATTTTAAAATAACTGCTTTTAATTCTTAAATAATTAACCCCCAAACCTCCATTACATCACCAAATTAACATTTTTAATATGGAAAAAAAATCATTTCTCTCTGTTTGTCCATCATCCTGAGAGAGAGCAGACTTTACCTGGGCGTAGTGATGAAGATCAGTGGGTTTAACCGTGGGGTGAGTATAGAGCAGTCTGGTTACCAGGAAATGGTACCAGGTACTCAACAGTTCCTTCTGTTCCAGCAGCGTGTCTTCATCCCCAACCAGAATCTGAGAAATAAGGGAGAGAATGACACTTTACATGCATCCACATTTTACATGTGTTAACCTGGGAGACACTGTGAGCCCAGGTTACTGTCAGAAACTGCATTCAAAAATGGCAATCGCCAGAACTGATTTTTTTTTTTTCCAAGACAGAAATGATCAAGGCTATTGGGTTTTCACCTTGCAGATTGTCTCTAGGTGACTGTTGCTAGCGAATGAGCTGTCCTGGAGACAGCGATCGCACTCCTCGTGCCAGTGTCTCCATTTAACGTCGAACTCTGTCAGCGTCTGAGTCCCGCCGGGCTGCGGGTGTACATGAAAGAAACCCCTTAAATGACAACATGATCTCAAAGAAACACAAAGATTTTTTTTTAACTACTATAGACTTTCTTTATTGATCTCTGTGGGAGAAATTAATGTCCTCACGAGCTTTAAAACAACAAGAACTCAGACTGTACACAAACAGTATTTACTGTGCAGAGTCTCTTAGGAGACAATTAGCACTAATTTGTGGAAATAGGTACTTTAAATGACTACTCATTAACTTTTTTGTGCAAATAGAGAAAATCTACTCACATTAAATATAGGCATTTTGTGTAGCAGGTTGTCCATAAGACTAAACATGGGTCTGGCAGCAGGCTGTAAAGATGCCTGCTTCATTAACACCTGCCTGGCCTCGTCCATTCTTCCCTGGAGCACAAAACTGATTACCTACGAGAGAGAGAGAGAGAGAGAGAGAGAGAGAGAGAGAGCCCCCAGGCAAGAAGAGAGGAAGTGAGTGAGAGGGGAACCAGTGCCAATCCTTACTCGTTTAGGAATAAATGGGGTAGAAGAGCCAAAGCTCAGGAGAACAAAGTACACACCAGATCCCAGTAGGCTGGATGTTTTGTGGGGCTATCGCTCTGAAGAATCTCCCTGGCTTTGACATCCACATCCACCTTATGCAGCCGCACCCAGTCCAGCAGGTGAAGCAGTAGTGTGCCGGCTGGAGAAACAATTGAACTCAGCTCAACTCTCTGAACTGATCATTCTCCATTTAGCCAAACGGCTGGAGATGCTCTTGGATTTGGTTTATTTCAAATTCTGACTGCTGACATCTAACACTTATTGCAAAGCAGATCACAAATAAAGCCACAGTCTGAAATCACGCATATACCAGACAGCCCTACAGTAATACACTCGTACCTGGTGCGGCATCAATGAAAAGCACCTCACACAGGTTCCAAATGAGCTCCACAGCAAGCAAAATGGAAATCTGAGGAGAAACAGGCCCACGCTGATATAAAACCCCCCCACTCTGGACAGTGTAATACATAAAATACCAAACCAGAGCTTTGTGCCTTATAACGTATCTGTGAAAGAGGCTGGCACAATAAGTAATCATTATTGACTCATACCTGGTTGCCATACTGTGTAGATAACGAATCGTCCTGCGTTGACACTAGAGACAGATCAAAAAAGGGAAGACAAATGGGCATCAGAAAACTTGCAAGGCGCTCAAAGGCATTATGAGGTTGTTCAAATGTGCAATTACAGGGAAATTACCTGCAATCTGCTGGAGCTCTTCCATACAAGCCCTTATCACAGACCTGTAGTTCTTGCTTATGCTGACAAATCTAAAAAGACAAAGAAAGGACGACAGTCTCTCTCATGTCTATAATTTTAAGACAGATGTTCATAGATGCTAGAAACCTTATCTTACTGTGGTTTCTTGTTCTTGCTGGGTAGATCCTTTTTAATCCTCTGTAGATCCACAAAGATGTGATGGGACTCATTGAAAAGTTTGCGTAAGATTGGGGAGTATATATCCTCGTCTTTTCTCACCACATGTATGGCGGGCCGACCAGACCCTCCAGGTCCTCCACCTTAATCGTTGATGGTTGAGGGAAAAAAAGAGGGGTTACAATTGGCACAGTCTGGTAGTGACGGGTAAATTAGGAGTAAATGCAATATCGAGTTTCGAGTCTCCGTCTTACACACTCCGTTTTAAAGTTCTGACTGCTGCAGTACCTTTTTCTGTGTAGTTTGTCTCATAGACCACGATATCTCCAGGGCCCCACACAAATCCCAGATGTTTGTGTCTGAAATCCACTCCAGGGATCAACTAAAGAAAAAAGTTAATCAAATTTTAATTGTTTAAATTACGCCCAAAGTTGGCTCTTTATCCTTGTGACAACAACGATGTTACTTGATGATGAGAAAACCACTCAGTTAAGAAAAAAATAAAATGAAAGCGTAAGGTTTCCGCTCCATAATATCTGATGCACAACACAAGTCTTTTTTGTAATAGTCAACGTAATGACATCAGACGATTTTAAACTTCGGTAGTGGTAGCTAATGTTAGCTGGCTCAACCTTCAACATGTCAAGCAGTAACCATACGGAGAAAAAAAAAACAGGATTTCATGCTCACTTACAGTGATATTCGGCTCCACATCTACCTCCTCCATTTCACCGAAATTACCAACTCTTTAAAATGTATTTAAGCTGAAGAGAAGATCTGCTGGAGAAACATTCATCACCTCGCACAGTTTATCCATAAGAATTAGGCGCCTCCACACACTGTCATAGAAGGACCTAAGTCTTCACGCTTTTAGGGGGTGCTGCAAATGCCTGCTCAAAATTCAACAGCGCAAAATGAGTTAGGATGGTGTTCTACGGATGATCACAAAATTAATCATCTAAGAATCAAGAATACTTTATAATTTTACAAGTTTTGTTATATGATTGTTTTTCACCAACTTAAGTTAATTACGTCCCATAAATTTCTGTGTATTGGAAGTTGCATTCACATGGGACTAACAGTAATATGTTTAGAATGAACTTTATAGACAATATTCCTCTTTCTTTGCCTCCGAACTCCTGCATGATGATGCACATGGTGTGGAAATACCAAACGCTGATTGTTAAGTGTTATCACACTGAAATACTTTTCAGTGGACTATTAACTTTTAGTGCTGTGTTAGTTACTTCAGAAAGAGAAAAGAATAGTAACCACACTGATGTTGATTGCTGAATATGGTCCTTTCAAGGCTCTACTGAAATGCTTTTCTCCATGACAGAAACAAGATGGCCACTCTGGATCACAAAAATCCTAAAATATACCTTGGACTCTTAAATGTTATCTAGATCTGGCGTTTTCGTGTTTTAAAAGTAATCTTGGTCACTTATCACACAAATCGATGAATACTGCAGTTTGAACTACATTAAATTCGGAAAACATTTTATATAAAGAACACCTCATGCGCGTGCACGTGTTACAGCACGGCCATAGTGAAGCTCCTCCAACGCGCGTTACGTACACGCCCGCCCCTTCTGGCAATCTCGTGACCCTACCTCATTCAATCAGGAGGAAGCTTTGGGAACGCGCGTTTATTCGTGGCCGCGCACGTACAACTGATTTTTTAATCGGGGGCGCGTACGTGCGCGTTCTCTCAGAGTCTTTGTGTGGCAGTGTAGAGAAGCGCAAATACAATAACCATGGCTGACGAAAAACCTAAGGTGAGTGATATGTACAATAACTGATTGCACATCAGTTTTTTCTATTGAAGATAATGTGAAAAAAATGTAAAAATCTAAATATGTTGGGTTAAGATGGAAAGGATATTCCGCTTAGTGGATAAATACTGCTACTACTCCTTTAGAAACATCGGAAGAAATGTGAACGCGCTTGTCTAGGCGGGTAGTTAGCTTATGTAGCTAGCTAGCTAATTGACTAGTAAAATTAATGTGGTCATATGAAGCATCCGCACGTTTATGAAGTTTTTGGAGCATCCAGGTCATTCGGTTGTAAAGTTAGACGCATGTATAAAAAGCTCTAATTTACTCTGTGAAAACTTTCATTGCAGTTTGTTTTTAGTCGGCGTTTTTATCTAATCTCTTGCAGCATCTGTAGATGCTAAATTAGCAAACTAGCTAACTCAGTCGCCGGTAAGATTAATATTTACCCCGTTCGTTAACTCATTGTAGTACCGATGGTTTCTGAGCAACAACAGAGCGATTCGTTTACGGAGTGCATTTAAGGTAGTACCTGTGATTGATCCGATTCGGAGTTTTTGATGATATCTTTCCGTGGCTCATCGAAGTCTTTCTTAATACGGTGTGTCTGAAATATCTGAGGACTGTGTTGATAACACTAATTTATTTACGCTTGTGGTGTCACTGATTAGTGAGTTTGACACCACATTGATAGGCCTTCGCTCATGCCCAAGCGCATGGTCTTATGTTTTGTGACCCCCCTCCAGATATGTCGTTACACAGTTAAAGGCGATTTCAGAACGTACTCGTGAAGTTTCAGCTTTGTATAAAGAATGGACACTGTTACGCAGAAGGGACATGAATCCAGATGTATCAGAGAATAAGTTAATTGACGTTAAATGGAACCACACGAAGCAGTATATTGGTAGTGTCCTTTTGGTAGCAATTCTGATGGTCCATGGAGTCTATACACTTGTTTTATTTATCAGGAGGGAGTGAAGACTGAAAACAATGACCACATCAACCTGAAGGTGGCAGGACAGGATGGCTCAGTGGTGCAGTTCAAGATTAAGAGGCACACACCCCTCAGCAAGCTCATGAAGGCATATTGTGAGAGACAGGTATGATCTACACTGTATGCTACCCACATAAATGGTTTTCCCCATCACCAGATTTATATACTGCTTAAGTAGTAGATACATCTATATAACCAGTTTTGTATATGTCAAAGAGAATCCATAAATCATTTACCTCAATGACCACACTGCCCATTATTATACATTATTATGAATGCTTTATTTTCCTGGTTGTCCTCTTGGTCAACAAAGTTCTATCAGTGACTGCTCAGATCATTCTGTTGGTTGTAAGGATTTGTTCTGTTGGGAAAAAAAAAATCAGTCTCACCTCAGATTTCAGTGGGCGCTATTTGTTGGCTCATACAAAAAAGTATAAACAATCAACTTATTTATCCCTGATCAGCCTTATGCTTAATGGTCTTTATGTAACGCACACTGTAAATGCACTGTAAGATCCCTGGAACCGACACCAGTGTTCTCCTAACTTTCCTGTAAAAAATGAAAACAAACCTCAGCGTGTCCATGTTCAGTTATGCCTCTGCATACTTACAACCCCATGCATGAGAGACCAAAACATGCTTCTGAGTTTCATTTACATTCTCCTACATGATGTACAGACAGCACAGTGGTGGTTTTGTTTTTTTTTAGTAAGTCCTCACGATTACATACCCTCCCCATCCAGGAGGCACATGTGTCCTCCATTATATGTGAAGTAGGCCACTGCCTCTTTTCACCCACCAGTTTGTAAGCATTTCCCCGGGATGGTAGCATGTTGTATGGAGGCCCATGCTGTTTCCCTGGACCTGCCTGCAACTGTTCAGGTTCCCCACTGATGTAAGGAATCCCAGAACTGCAGTGACAGACGGGTACTCTGCCCAGCTCATCCTCCCAGAACACGGCCCGTTGTGTTCGTAACAGTGCTTGACTGGGAACCTTGGTGTTGGAACGCAGCATTTATAATAGTTATACCGCCAGATTACACTCAGCTGGTTTAAACCAGTCTTTATCATCTCTCATCCTGGGAACATTATGGATACTACACTGTTATTTTAATCATACCACTTATGACTCTCCTCACTGCAGCCCTGTGTATTAAGGTTAGATTAGAGTCTTTCCAGGATATTCTGAAACATTTATCTCACTTGTTGCTCTGTCCTTTTAACTTAAAAGTTGTTTGATTTTTTTTTTCTTCTTCACGTCCAAGATTTATTTGCCAGGAAACTATTCATATTTTCTTGAGTATGTTTTGATAGTTTTACCCTTCCCTCATTTGTTTTGAAAGTCTGGGTTTATGTTCACCATGACTCCAGTCAGCTTCGTCTCTGTATTCCATGGTCTGCTTTAGCACAGGATTTCTCGTGTTTACCTAATAAGTCTGTAAAAATAGTGTTTAAGATTGATATTACTGTTTGTGAGAACGGCACTCATGAAAACACTTTTTGTTCAATGTGCTGAAGGAAATTCACATGCTAACTGTGACCTTTATGATGTAGTCGAGAAAGATGGTTATATCATGTAGAATTCTTAGTTCTGTTACTTAAAAACTGTGACAAAAACTCTTTAGTACTAGGAATTTCATGGCATATAGGAGCTGCTCTGGCATTGCTCTGTGGGTCGAAGAGCGAGGTCTTTTTGCTCTGTGCTACTGTGCTTAATCTCATTGTGCCCTGTCTATCTCACAGATCCTGTTGCTTTTATGACAACCACAGCCTGTTGTAGAAGTAGGGCAGTCTTTATAAGCTTGGTGAAACCACTGCACTCATAGCCCCACGGTTGTTTTTTATCAGGAACGTAACAAATACAAAAAACAAAAACAACAATGAGCTACAGTCACACCATGGTGTTTTTAAATATTTCTCACATTTGAATATTCAAACCTGGAACTCTTTTGCAGTGCAAGCAAAATTCTGGTATTTTACAACTGAGGAGTGTGTGGGTGCTCTCTGATATAACCTAATGCAAATTTGTGTTGTTTGTGTCTCTTTCAGGGACTGACGATGAGGCAAATTCGATTCCGGTTTGATGGACAGCCAATTAATGAGTCAGACACACCTGCACAGGTATCCTATCTGATACAGCATGTATAGAGTTATATGTTACCCATATGATTTAGAATTTGTTTTAATTTTATACAAGTTCTTTTTTTATGTGTGGGGCTGGACTGCTTGTTTGTCTTTCTTTTCCTTAGTACATCAAACCCAACTTGTCCTATTTGGATATTTGTGAAGAGGTTGCTCTTTTCTCATTTTAAACCAAATTTGGATTTGTTTAGTCTTTTAAATTGCTTTGTACCCCCCTATACAAACAATACAGTGTAAACTATGGAGCCCTTAATAACGTCAGTTTATCTAGATTATATAAAGGGTTTTGGTTGGCGACTTTGTTGCACTGTACCCATGTAATCATACTGAATAAATATTTTTCACTGTGTTTTTTTTGGAAAAATGGCATAACCCTAGTCCTGGACTGAATTGTGCTGTACCGAATGTTTTGTAGATTCTCTACTCAATGCATTTTACACGCAGTCATGGGGCATTTTCACATGTATTGTTTGCACCACTGCTAAATTGTTAGTGTAGCAGTTTCTGGGTCTGGTTTGCTTTCAAACTGTCCGTTTTCAAGCAAACCTAAATTTGTCCTCAGAAGTTATGTAATCCTGCAGGTTAAGTTATTGATTAGAACACTGGTAAGAGGGAAATGGATTCTGCTTCCTGGGGCAAACGTGAAGCACCACACACAGGCCATTTTCTTATCACTTGTAATTTTCTCATGGCATACATTTGAGGAGACTGCTCAATGTCTGCCAATGTTGAAGAAAATATCAGGTTGCTTTCTGTTTGAGTTCTGTTTGTCACTCTGCTCCATTAATTGCAGTCGGCTTACAGGCTTATGATTTATGCATTGTATTCCTGAAGCCATGTCAGTCTGCTTTCATACACTACATGTACAGCACCCAAACAGTGTGACTTACTTTTGTGGTGTCCTCACATGATCCATGGTTTTATCATGCTGACTGACTGTTGCTCTTCTCTCCCTACAGTTAGAAATGGAGGACGAGGACACAATTGATGTTTTCCAGCAACAGACAGGAGGCGTGGCCTAAGCTCGTCACCCGCCCCACTCTATTCCTCCTTTTTCCACCTCTTCCCTCCTCTTCATCCAGTCAAACCTTCTTCCTTACTCTGCTTTTGCAGCGTGCCCCTGTCATCACCTCTGAACTGACCCACGCTAAATCGGACCTTCTCACAGTTATACAAAACTGCTGTTGTATAGTGTTTTCATTTTTGCTTCTCCTCTCCTTCTGTTTTCCTCTCTCTCTCTTTTTTTTTTTTTTTTGGCTTGTATATAAATAATTTCTGATACAAACTCAGCACATATAAAGGTGACTTTGAATGACATAACATCTGACATGTTAAGTCTAGTGTTATGGGAACAGTTGATTATTAAGTAATGGGAGGGGAAAAAAAAAAAAAATGGTTTTTGGTCCAGTTCTCTACCAGCTGCTGTCCCAGCTGATGTGGTAATGGCTACCGCCTGTAGCTGTGAGACAAACATGGCTAAATCACAAGCTTTGGGAGACCCAGTCTGGATCCAGTCTTAGTGAATCAGTTAGATGAACGAAAGTATGGTTTCTTTTTCTCACTTACAGCTCGTAAAACTGCTGGCACTGGCACCATAAATCCGCTATGTTTCTATAATTTGTGAGGGAGAACAGTAAGATAGTGGTCTTTGCTGTGAGCCACTGATAAGGCAGAAAAAGAGTATTAAAGGAAATGAAGTCAGCATCTTTAGTGATTAATATATTCATGTAGCCTGAAGCCAGGTGCCGCTGAGTTTTTATACAACCTTCAAATCAAGGGTGTGTTTAAGGGTTTTTTTTTTTTTTTTTTATGTGTGTGTGTGTGTGTGTGTGTGTGCAGATGAAAATGAATCAGAATCCTGTTGGGTACATAGAGCAGAGGCTTTTGTTGCCTTTTGTTTCTTTATTTTGAACTCTGTTCTTGTGCGGTCACATTGTAAACTCAAACAAAACATCTGCTTTGTTGTGGGCTGCTGTACAGCGGCACACCCAGTGGTATAGGGATATTAGTTAAGCCAGACAGCAGTGCTAGGAAGATGGAAGACGGTTGGACAAGTGAGAACTGGGCCTTTCTTCTCCTTTACTAAAAACGATGAGGCAAGCATAATATCCAACTTAATTCTCTGTCATTGTTTCGAAAAATTGGTTTTATACCTTTTTTATAAATATATATATAAATATATATATATTGTAGTGGTCATGTGTAGTATGAAACTTGTCTTAAACATGGTTTGAATTGGTTATATATAAATAAATAAAAGCACCCCTGATAAGACGTTTCAGTAAAAGCATCTGTAGTGTCTAATAAATATCTTGTTAAAATAAAATATTTCTCTTTTTTTTAATCAAACTTTTCTTTCTTGGTTGTTAAAGATGAAAATGCTTTGAAGATGTTGGTTGTTGTTTTTTAGGTGCCTAACTGTATGATCTTAGGTACTCGTTTGTTTGACTGTTTCATTTTTCGCTTTAAAGGATTCAGTAATGTTAATTTTTCTCAGGAGTCGGGATAATTGAAATAATAAATACTATGCCAATCCAAGTCTTTCACCTGTAACGACTGATGGAATGCATGGGCTAGGTTCATATCCGTGCATTTACACTGTTCATTTCTGAGAGGAAAAGCTTTGGTTTTTTAATGTGAAAAAGTTAGCTTTGTGTGAATGGAAATCCGAAGTAGAGATTACCTGTCAATTTTATATCAGACTCATCTCTGCCTAAACTAAATCTTAGAAACTGACCTATGACCTAACCTTTTTTTCAGTCAGTTTTTTCAATAGGGACTATTCATATGTAAATATATATAGTTAAGCTGTTGATCAGCTTATTGTGATGCATACTACAGATTCTCAGTGGCAGATGCCGGACCAAAAATCAGTCGCTTAAAGCCTATAATATAAGCTAATGTTCAGAATAAGCTGATTGACATAAGAACCGGGCTTCAAAATATTCAGCCAACTACTTTGTTCGAATATGGCATTTAAGAAGATACTACTGTGATACCGTTAACTGCCCCACTTAAAGGAGGTGGGGAGTCCTCGGTTGATGAGAGTAATAGTGTGGTTGACATTGAAAGGCTCCAATGAAAGACAACATGTGCTAGCATTTGACCAATCAGAAAATGTAGAACCTTTGTGGGCTGTGATTTGTGGGCTGGAGTAAACTTGGAGAAACCGTACAGCGCTCAGATGTCAATTCATCTAGAGTCGGGCGGAGTCCATGCGGACAGAGGGAATAAAGAATTTGTCAGACAGTTTATTAGCTACTTTAGAGATTTTTAGAGCAGCATAGAAGCCAAATTTCGTTGACAAAATGACGACGACGACCACTTTTCAGGGGCTGGACCCTAGCGCAAAAAATAGTTCCAGGTAAATGCATCTTTTAAACGCTTTAACAAACAAAAGAAAAAATGGAATCCAGCACCGATGACTGGGTTGCTAGCTAAGCTGCTGATGCTGACTTTGTTAACTATATAGATTAACCACACTCTGATGAAAATAATTAGAAATACGTACAATCGTTCATTTAATAGTACAATTATTGTTATTTATTCGCATGATGGGAGAACTGTCTGTTGTAACCGCTAGCAAGCAAGCTACCTCACTGTCTAGAGCTCAGACCGTATCCACCCTTCCCACATTCAGATAGCTGTGTGTCATGCCCGACAGCAAACATGATTGCCTTATTGTCATCGTATTAGCTCGGTTAAATGCGGCCGAATCCATAGTACTCTTAGATCATTTTTTCGTATTAAGTTGGCATTAAGTTTGTTCTTGAAAAAAACTCAGAGAGATCACGTCAGAGTGCTTTTCATCTCCATTCGTTGAAAAGATTTTTCGCACAACTTACTGTGTTCATTTTTCTCAGATTTTTTTTTATTTGTTTGTTTTTGTTTGTTTAAATGATCGGCTCATCGACATGATCGATCTTATCAACTGCCTTTCATTTCGATATTTTGGTTTTGAACAACGGCGGAAAATTATCTAATTTCATCCGACATACTAACTAGCGTGGTTGCGAGGCCCAAATAACTATCCATTGTCCTTATAAGGATTCCAGAACTGTGACTCGGTCCGCTGAATTTCATCCAACCGATTTCTGGACTTCCTTGTCTGTACCGAAACTCCAGTTTTGGATCTGCAACTCTAGATATCGAGCATCGACGATAACTTTACCACTGATGCACTTTTGAAGGCGGGCCTGCCTCCATGGCAAGATTACTGCTTCAAATAAAAGTGCAGTTTTTCGACAGAGACTTGTTTTAATCCACATGTCTAGTTAAATTGTGTTTAGACCGCGATTTTTGCTGCCTTCCCATCTCAGACAAGAGGTAAAACGTTAACCTAGATTAGTGGAGCAACACGTTGATATGCCTCATGATAGTCTCGTGTTTTTTCAGAATCACTGGGAATCAAATTGTAAAATGAAATGCAAAGGCATAAGGTGTTTAATTGTTGCAAAGCTGATGCCACATATCGGTTATCCATTTAGCCTTTTGGTGGACTAATTCGGGAGTACTGTTTGTAATCTGGTCCCACACACCAGTCTTTTGACCAGTCGGTCAAATGTAAAGATGCATTCAGCAAAAACATTTCCTCAGGACATGACTGGAACGTGGTACGTCATGCCATTCCACTTTTCAACAGCTTGTCTCTCGTTTCATTGAAAATATTTGCCGTTTCATAGTTGGGTGGGGTCTTGAAAATAGCCCACTTCTGCTAGCAGCTAGTGTGGAAAACCGTGAGCTCATCTCTATCTGGAGGTTAGCTTCGTCCAGCTAAGCATAATGATTACCAGACGCATACGACTATGTTCTGTTCTGACCATGTATCGGTTTTGTTTACCAGTTCCGCCCCATTTTGTGTTAGATCCTTGAATGGCTTTATAAAGGAAGGGGATAGTTGAATACTGAATCAATGTTTGTGTCGGACAGCTGCCGGGTGTCAGCTGGCCGATCTAGCGTTTCTGCAAGGCATGAAAGGGAGGGGTGGTAGAGGTCTAGTAGTTTCCTTACAAACAACCATCTCTGTCCACAAGCAAAGAGTATTTAATCAGGGAGATATGTCTTCCTGTAAAGCTTTCAATAGAATACCGACAGCCATTTCCCGTGCGGTCTGATTCAGTGTATTAACTACGGAATGAAAACCATCCAACAACTGAATCTCCAATTGCCGTTCGACAGTTAGCAAGCAGACGAGGTCGGCACCCAGTCAGCTCTAGATGGAAACTGCGTCTGTCTGACAAGGGTTTAGAGAACGAAGACCCTCCCGTCTTACCTTAACCCTGTTAATGCTGGGAAGATAATGCTAGGCTTTGTGACTGCAGCCGGTCATCTGTTGTGTGTGTTGTGTGGCCTGGATTTCAGCGTGATCACTAATCATTCTGACATGGCTCTGGATTCTTTGACCCCGGCTGATAAAAGGAGGCAGTACATTATAGTGCTGAACTGAACGCTGGATAATAGGGTTTGGATAGTGAGTGTAAAATAGATACTGACCAAAAGTCACTGCTGGTTTTGACAGGGTGCTACGACCCCCTGGGGGAGCCTCGAATATATCATTTGGAACAGATGAGGGGAAGCCGGTTCGTAAAAACAAGATGGCCTCCAGCATCTTTGCTGAACCTGAGGACCCCCATGCCCATCGAAGGAACAATCCACCAGGTAACTACATTATTCACATCCCAGTCTCTCCCCTCTCTCTCTCTCTCTCTCTCTCTCTCTCTCTCTCTCTCTCTCTCTCTCTCTCTCTCTCTCTCTGTTTGAGAGGGTGCTATTAATCAGAACAGTAAGAGCTGTCTTAAAATTTGATTGTCCAATGCAGAATCTTTGTCTAGGCAGGATATTTTGAACTAATTTACTGTCAAGTTTTGTCATCTTTTGGCTACAGCGAAAAAGAGCTGATTCTTTTGTTAAGTGTAAATATTTGATACTATTACTGACATTGTCTGTTTTTATTTGAACAGTTGTTGTTGATGTTCAGGTTGATTTTGTATTGTGTCCTTTGCATTAATTCTTTCATTGTGTGGCATAAAAATTTGTGGTGTGGAAAAAAATGAATGAATGCAACACTAGGGCTTGAACCTTAGATGCTTTCTCAGACTGAGGCACCTTCACGAGGAGTGCTTGTATAAATGTACTTTCCTTTAAAAGGTCTTGCAACTGTTTTTCTTCCAGCAAACGCTGTACTTGTAATCTCAGTGCTTTTTGTAAATAAATATGGATTGAGGTCATCAAATAACCTCACTGACCACTGGTTTGTGAAAATAAGTAAACAGTGAGGCATGAAATGACATCATAAGACAAAGTAAGACATTCCTCCTCAGTCTAGTATCCAACAAGATGTACTGTATATCCGTACAACTCTGTAGCTATTCTACAGGAAGTTACTGGTTAGATTGGCCCTCTTGTTGCTTGTCACAGGTAACTAGTCCATTATAAGCCCTGATCCTAGAAGAATTTGCTTTGAGACATCGCGTGTGTTGAAGTTGTATGTATGGTTAGTAAATTGTGGTGAAAGAGAGTCATTTTTTGTATGATAAAGTATGCATTCTGTGATTAAGTGGCAGATCGTGGGCGGTCGCTCAGAGTGTCATTTCCTGTGTTGGCTGTAGAGGTCTGTGGTAGTCCCATAAGGTAAAGGACACTGCCCCTGCTGTTCCGCTTGATAATGAGAGGTGGTCACATTGGGTTTTACCATAATTGGACCCAGTCTGGAACAGGCTGTTAATCTGCGCTTACAGAATCGGCTGTTACGTATAAAGTTCTTGTTGCTGAAACATGTGCTGCTTTGTCTCACCCTTTTGAGCAAAGTCCTTTTTTTGGCAGGTGAAGTAACAGCCCTCATAGACTTACAATGAAACTTTTGTGGTTGTCCTTCAGGTTCCTTACCCTAAACCACAGGAAGACTGATCCACCATTACAGCAAGAGGTCTGTTCTGTGGTTGTTTTGTTTGTGACAGCTGGAATGGCTGCAGTACTTTGATGTGTATCTCTGATTCCCCCGGTGGTTAAGATCAAGGCGTAGATTGATGATGGTATGGCAAATCGACAGCTTATACAGTTTTAACAGAGACTGTAATACACTGCAGACAGAAGAGAACTGACAGTCTCTCTCTTTGCCATATTCAGCCAAAGAGGGAGGGACTGTTCAGGGACAATGACTCTCCACAATAGTGCTTCAGTCAACTTCATTATCCAGCCCTACCACATTTTAAAAGGGTCTTTTGTTTAAACACGTCTTACCTAGATTCCCAATATGGTCATACATTTTAGACTTGTTTTGGAGCATTCCTGCAAAAAACTACTGGCTTGTAGGGTAAATATGCTTGTCAGCTAAACGCTGTCTGATCCTCTGTCGGATCAGTGTTTTGTGTGTGTGTGTGTCTGTGTGTCTGTGTGTGTGCGCAGACTGCTGTGAATTGGCATTTTGCACGCTAGCTTCTTGTTTGGAGTGCATCCACCTTCCTCTGCAGAGGCTAGTCTTTGAGGATCACATCAGATTTGATGACTAGAATTTTGTTTCGCTACATATTTAACCTCTATCCGAAGGATTTTTTTCTCCTCTGTGCCACGCAGTCACATCAAAAAAAAAAAAAAGAAAAGAAAATCCAAACTCTGGAAAATGTGTCTCAGTGTTTTCCTTCCTCTAAAGTATGCTGGCAGGGTTGATTGTTAAAACAGACTAAAACAAAAAAAAAAAAAAAAGAAGAAGAAAAAAGAAAAGAAAAAAGATGTGTCCCATTAGACTGGATTCATTCACTGTGTTGTCTGTCGTTGCAGGAGGAGAAGCCAGCGGAGTCCTGTGTGGAGAGCATTCTGCTCCTCTGAGGCGGTGCCACCAGCCGCCACTCATTCAGAACAGCTCCGCCCCTGTCCAGGCCACCACTCTGGTGAGTATGCAGGAGCTAAAGTAGCTAAAGCTAACTCAGTCTGTTTCAACCTCTGAAAGTAAGTCGCCCAGCTGGAGGATTGGCCTGTAATCTCAACAGCTGTGCTTACCACTGAGCCCAGCCTTGAAAATGTGTGCTAAACATGACTTCTGTCAACCAGCTCCATGTGGAGTGTCAAAGGCTCCTTTATAAGTAGAGCCATGTCTGCCATTGCTATGTGTGTGTTTTTTTTTTTTTAATTTCATTTTGTACTGTGTGGAGCAGAGCCATAAACTCGTGTTTTGTTTTTGCAGGAGGAAAACTATGAGCAAGCAGAAGGTGAGATATTTTGCTGAATCTCTTTATTGTCTGTACGTACGTCCAACCAAAGCATTTCACGGAATTCTTAATGTGTGGATTCAAGTAGGCCAAAATCACAGTGCAGTCACACACTGAAATAACCTTAAAAGCAATTCTGGAGTGATTTGTGGCCGAAGTAAAATGCGTTCTCTACCAGAGAGACCATTTTGGTTGGCCTCTTTGGTAGAGAATATAAATCACAAGTTTTCTCGATTATGTAATTGTCTGAATATAGGGATTAGAGACGTCTAGATTTTACCAGGTAAAAATCTGTCTTTCCTCTCTCTCTCTTTCTTTCTCTCTCTCTCTCTCTCTCTCTCTCTCTCTCTCTCTCTCTCTCTCTCTCTTTTCTCCCCTTGCGCTCTCTTGGCCCTGTCAGTAAACCACAGAGCATGACAAGCATTAGGAGAAGAATGACACTAATGAATGCTTTTTAGAGGACTGCATTAAGCTGAAGAATTCCTCCATCCCTCACTTCCTTTAGACAAGAGTGAAACATACGCCATACCTCTACGTCTATATGGCTTTTCCGCCCCATGTTATTTGCCTGCCTTTCCCATTAGCGTTCTGTCACAGCAGGATTACCAATGTATTATTGAGAATGACAGTCCTTAGTCTCATATCTTCCTTCTGTTTTACCGTGGCTCTGGATTCAGCCACTCACCTGACTGACTCTCTTTATGATGGATTATTTTATTTATGCCTGTTATAATGACTTAATCCACCGCATCTGAAACCGGGCGGTTAGTGCGCCTTTTAGCTGAAGCTGTTCAGAGAGCCAAGAGCAAATAGTCCTTGTGGGAGACTGTAAGTCTTGTGCCCACGTGTGTTTGATTCATACAGAATTCTGGCATCTATTGGGCTTACTGGCCCCCATTCAGTTGTCAAATCTTTGGAGTTGATCTCAAGGCTTAAATCAGATTTTGGCAGGCATCTTTTTGTACTGGTTTAAGTTACTGTTAGTATACAAAACCCAAATTTATCATATTCCCTTTAGATGTTTCATTTTCATTTTTTTTGTTTTTTGTCTTTGTCTTTGAATCACGACTTGGCGGATTTGCCTGAGTCAGTTTGTCTAATTGTTGTTCCATGAATATTCACTGATTCACTGAACTACTTGGGTCGTTTCTCTGTGGAAACCCTATCAACATCATAAGTATTTCACAAAATGTCTTGCTCTTGACTGGCGCGGCGTCTTGTTTGTTTTTGTATTAACAGAACACTTCGAGGCAGAGGAGGAGACCTCCGAACAAAAGGAGGAGGTGCCACAGCCTTCTGCCCCTTCGGTGCCCGGTGCCGCCTCCTCTGGCCGGAGAAACCCCCCTGGTGGCAAGTCCAGCCTCATCCTGGGTTGAAACAATCTCAAAGGAACACTCTTTTTTTTTTTTTTTTTTTTTTTTTTTTCTTTTTCTTCTTTTAATTTTGTTTTTTTTTCTCGTTTGTTTGTTTGTTGTTTTTTTTTTTAAAACGAATCTCCCCTCTCCTTCACTTTCTCGATGTGAGCCATGGCATTTTTGTCCACCCACCCTTTGTTATTCTGACCTTTTTTTTCTATTGCAAAAAAAGATCATCGACAGAAGCACTTTATGTATACCATCCATTCTAGCCCATTCTGTAGAGACGCACCAGGCCTGCTGGAAGAGGCACGGCACTCGGCTTGTCTTTCAATCTGCCCTGGTGCTAACGCTAAAGCAAACAAAAAAAAAGAATTTGATGCGCAAATTTCTAAGTACAATAAAGATTGATATGAAATTCTGTGGGGTTTTTTTTTGTTGTTGTTGTTTGATGTTTTTAAAGAAAACATGCCCATTAGAGTGAGGTAAAGATAAATGTGGAGGAAGCTGAAAGGAGAAATGGATTTATGGCACCTTCTTGCAGGTGATTCTGTCAGACTGTAGGTTGGTTAAGGACCACATGGTGGTGCTGTTGTCTTAATGTTTTATTTGTTGGTTTGTAAACTCTGAAAAAAACAAGACATGAAAGGTAACTTACTTAATTTCTCTTCTTTGAGGAGTTAATTGGAAATGAGTGGGAAGCAGTGCAGAATTAAGATGTTTAGTTCTCCCTGACAGACGTTGGAGGTAAATTAATGGTAAACGTGGGCACGGTCAGATTCATTCTCAGTGCTAGAGACCCTCAGAGCATTAGCAGGCGATTTGCTAACTGGACAAGACCTCTGTACAACTGCACTGGCTAATCCCTGCTTCACTCTGTTGTACTTGCAAGAAAACCAGTAAAGACAAACAGTAAAGATAAGAAGACTGTAACCCTCGCAATGACCGGTTAATCTAGTTGTGTAGGCCACACTAGATCCTAATCATTTAACATTTTCAGCAGCTGAGCACTGCTTAGCACAGGAACTTCAGCAAAGGCCCATTACAATGAATGGAATAAAAATGTGTCCCCTCTGATCCGGACTGTGCTGGTGATTGGTGTCAAGCAACTCAGTGACCCACTGATTTCAAAGAGAACATATTTGTTCATTCTTACTACACGGTGCATAAAATCAGTCGCAACCGAAAAAACCTGATGTTCTGAAGCCCCAGTGTGTGTTTTGGTAACACACATATCAGCAAATAAGGGTTTTATCCAAATGTAATATCACACTGCATTTCTGTGTATTCAGAGTGCATTCTCTCAGGTAACTGCCGACAGCGCTATCTTCAGCACAGGCTCCGTGTGGTGAGCTCAGCGAAGAAGCTTTTACGAACGTTTCGGTGATTAGTATGTGTCTCGTAGGGGTGGAGTCAAAGGTGGCCTGTAATCGTTTCGTAAATCGCAGTCTTTGACCCACTTGGGCTTTGTGAATGATGCACACAGCATTGATGAGTTGGCGACTGGCGGGACTGCCATAAGCCTCTTACACATTTAAGGCCGTGCTTATAAATCACTGACAGCAAGCCCAAGCTTTAGGCCAGATTCGACAACACGTTATGTTCCCTTCTATTCAACACAAAAAATTTGGAATGGAGCTGCCGTAGCCAAGAGAAGACCGTAACTAATTAAACATAAGTCAAATTCGGCATACTTCATCAATGGGTAATGATCCGTGAAAAGAAAATATTATTAAATACTACTGGTTTGTCATGTTAGGAGCTTTTCAGATTTCACTAATTAAGGTCCTTTGACAATATTACAACTACACAAGAAGCACAAATGAGGATGATTCACCAGTTACTGAACTGGGCACGAGGAATTCATGCAAAAAGACCGATGAGTGCATGAACTGGATATGCCCGTATGAACACTTTCCGTAAGCTCGCTATATTCCACCATTCACCGAATACTTGTCTATGTCCATTCTATCACGGATTGTTATGAGTATATGACTTTGAAAACTTTTGAAAATGTGCTGGTTGCTGATGAAAACAGCTTACTATTGGTTTGAAAAAATGCACTTAGTGGAAAGGCTTCTCTTAAAAAAAAAGAAAGAAAAACAAACAAACAAACAAACAAACAAATAAACAGAAGATTTAATGTTTTCCCTCAATTTAGTCAGTAGTATTTAGTATCAAAACGTTTATTCACTCCCCGTTGGTCATTGAAAAATACGCCATCTAGTGGGTATGTACAGACATTACAATTTGATAATTTGTGTGTCAAACTTCGGACTGCCTCTGATGTACCTGTGCCAATCCCCTTCTGTCACCTCTGTATGCATATTAAGGACTGCAGGACTTGAACATGAAATTTTACATAATTGTATCATTCATTCAACAATTTAAAAATCATGTAAACTCAATACAAGACTGCAGAAATCAAAACCATATCACATGAGTACATCCTGTCCTCCTATATATACCTAGTAAATCAAAATTTTCATCGCTTTTCCTGTTTCAGAACTTAATTAATAGGATATTTTGACAGAAGCTGAATTGCTTGGTTATGTCTGGATGTGGTGGTTTTCCAACCAAAAGAAATTACACAGTTTGTCCACATGATGTCACCTAAACCACACAGTAAAAGTGAAAGGCATTTCTTGTCTTCTCTAACATTTTTCTTTGCTACCATAGTATTTTACCTCTATCTATCTATCTATCTATCTATCTATCTATCTATCTATCTATCTATCTATCTATCTATCTATCTATCTATCTATCTATCTATCTATCTACATCTGCCATCCTGTAGCCCTTCATCAGTGGTCAGTTTGTGACCACAGGACTACGATTGGCTGCATATTTTTGGGTGGTGGTCCACTCTTATCCCAGCAGTGACACTGGCAGGTAAAAACATCAGCAATGCTGCTGTGCTGGACACACTTGTATCAGTGTGACACCCACTACCATGTCAGTGTCACTGCCGTATAGACAGTGGTCTGCCGCTGAAATGATTTTTGGTCAACAGTGGTCCTGTGGTCAGAAACTGACCACTGATGAACAGGGTGGAGGGTGGCTGATAAATTGTGCCAGGCTACAGATGTGCTTCTGTCTGTAATTGCACACTTATGCAGTGTACTTATAAGGTAGGTATACCTCATTAAGTGACTTGTGAATGTCAGCCCATCCAAGGTGGGTGTTTTGTAATATAGTGGACAGTGATACTTTTATATATATATATATAAAAGTATATATAAAAAAATGAAAAGATGCAAGACAAGTTAATTCATTAAGGAGCAGAACATCTCAACAGAGGAAAAACTTAAAACTGACCTCTGTAATTCATAATTCAAAGTAATAAATTCAGTGAATTACAATGTACAAAGTGTAGTTAAGTGCAATGATGGCCAGTCTATTTAGCTGTATTTGAAAGACATTTCTCAGTATGAATAATTCCTTTGGGAGTGAATAATTTACCACCTATTGTAAAAGACTAATTATCTGCTTTAAAGGTTATGCGTATGAAAAATCTTTGTACATGCACTCAGTTTTTCAAGTGAAATTAATGTGATTCATTCAAAAAGGATTTGCTATGACAACACTAAATAGCAAAAGATCTCTCAGTATTTGTTCATAATTGGGAATACTTTAAAGAAATGTGTTTATATCACGGTAAAATTTAGAAATGAATTCACTAGTGTCTCAGAGAGCTTTATTCTAAAGCTGCTGCATTTTGCTCATTGGATGTGTTGTCATAAATGTATGTACTAACATAAGGGTACTTGTGTGCGATATAGGTCGCAATTTATTTATTCATATTCTCAACAGTTTCTTTTAGTGATTAGAATTTCTTCTATTTGAACCTGACAAAAACAGTAGCCCTTATCATGCGCAACCACATACAGTGATACAGTGACACGTAGAGGCTGATGAATAGAGCCACATCAATGACCTGTTTGCTTCCCTTAGGTAAATGGTTTCTGTGGAGACAGACAGGTGCTTTCCATCTTGTATTCCATAGGGGATAGGGAAAGACAAATGAGAGAGAGAGAGAGAGAGAGAGAGAGAGAGGGAGCACGCTCAATTCCTCCGTTCTCTCTCCTTCTCCGTCTCTCATTTGCCAATGCTCCCAAACTGTTCCATCCTGTGAGTATTGCCTGATGGCCCGGAGCTGTTCAGTACCATTCCATACCATGATTCTGTGTAGATGCTCTGTCATTTTTCTGCTTCCTTACCAGTTTTTACTGCCAGCAGTAGTCATCTTAACCGCCGCCTGAACCACGCGTGAATGCTTACACAAAGGCACAAAGCACATAGGATTTTCTTAAAGATAACAAGTCTAGTGAACGACAGAAGAAAAAAAAAAAATTCAAACCCCCAGTGGAACTACCAAAATCTCAAACATGGTTCCCATAACAACCACCAGATCACACCGTTTGGTTTGAAGTAGACAAGTTTATTAATGGTAATAATGATGATGACCATGGTAATATTAATAAATAGTAATAATTATAATAATAATAACGTTAATGTCATAATAAATAGAACTCTTCATCTTGAAGCACATAATTGAAGCTGTATAGAAAGAGAATGAAACACAAAAAAGTTCGAGCACAGAGCCAGGAGAGGAAGAGGAGGAGGGCAGAGGGTTGGGAAAGGGGGAGCATAGAATAAGTTTTTTTTTTTTCTTTTACCTTTCAATATATCCCTTTACATATTTTTTTAACCCTTTTTAGACTTTTATTTAACATGAACATTTACAAAAAGGAGAAAAGAGATAGATTTTTAAAAAATCCTTATAAATAAATTTGTCATTATAGAACAAAATACAAGATCTTTTTTTTTTTTTGTTTGTTTGTTTGTTTTTTTTGGAGGAGGGAAACAGTTAAGGAGGGTAGGGATAATTATATACAGGACACTGGCAGAATACAAAAGGAGACTGTCTCGCACAGTTGAATCGGAGGGTTTTTTTTCTCTCTCTCTCTCTCTCTCTCTCTCTCTCTATCTTTCTCTCTTGCTTTCACGCCAGGGGACGTCCTGCAAGTGTCATAGCTCAAGCGTTTGTGCTCAAGGCTCCCTACAGTCAAATCAACACTTTGTATGGGGTGAGGGTACAGATTCTGAATTACACACGCTGTTTCTGATATGCTAAATGTACTTTTAAACATCCTCAAAACTTCATCCTCATGTTCAAGTACGTTAAGAGTCATCATTAATGAAAATTCTCACAAATAAAATACAGTACAGGAATTTCCAACGTGAAGGTGAATAATGTGCTTGCCTAGCTAAAATTTGTAACCTCTATAATAATGTATATTTGCGTTCGTGCTGAGTTGGGTTGTTGGATGAATACTGGTTGCAGACTCCATGATTTTGAAGGCTTGTCTCTTAAATCAGAATTCAGTCCCAGATATGGATCAGATGGCATTCTAAATGAAGATTCCACATTCCAGCAACAACATAGTTGAAAACTGAGCTGCATCCTTCTGCAGAATTTAGCTTAAATTTGTTCCTAAATTTGTGAGTTTTCGTTACCTGGGCAGAAAAGGCATTACAATATCATCACAGCGGCCCCCACACCTCAAACACCTTTGTGCTTCAAAAACCCTACTCTTTGAGTTATTCACTTGATGTCAGTGAAGTATTTCTCTGTCATCTCCAAACAACATCAATATCCAGAACAGGCTATGAGTGAGCGCCCCCTGTTGGTGAAATGGGCACTTTAAACGTTAATGATTGTCGGGTAGATAACAATTGCCCAAGTTTAAGGGTCGTGTTACGAGACACTGGCAACGATCAGCCAACATAAACCAGAGCTCATTACTGTCTGAGGATTTCCAGCGTCTTCTCAGATAACGTCAAGAGATTCAAATCTAGGTCACATCAATACATACCCCATACCCAGTGTCGTCTACCCGAAACTCTACCGTCTCCTGATCAAAGACCACAGCGCCTGCATTTAAACTCAGACTTCGGTTGACAAGGGAGTAAAGTTAAAAAAAAAAAGAAAGAAAAAGAAAAAAATCAATATTCATAAACTTTTTATCTGACACCCCAAACACCTTGTTCTACTTAGCAAGCTTTTATGACTGACTCAATTCCATCGAGGACAAAAAGCAGACTTTTGCTGGGCTGCATCTTCCTGTATCCTTCACACAAACATATATATCCTATGTTTCTAGTCTCTGTCCTGGGCTAATACGGTTTGTAGTTTGTCTGTAATATTAACCAAACTAAAGCTAACCTGACTACCAGCTCTGACTACGTGTGAGGGAGAATGAGTTGCTTTACAAGCATTCTGGTGATTACAAAACAAAACAAAACAGACAAACAACAAAAACATAAAACAGTGAATGACTGCATTAGATTATGTCTTCATACTGTCTGGTTAAATGAAGCCCCGTTTTGCTTTTTCTAGGGGCCAGTACCAAAGGCAATTGCTTATACACACACTCCCATCCCCTATTCTCTGCAACCATCTCACATACCCAAATAATAGATATGTATATATGCTGCCTATACACAGAAACAACTAGAGTCACATCTTACACATATAGAAATACATTCAAGAACTCTTAAAACACACATGTTCACAGGGGAAAATGACCTGCAGAAAATTCAAGTCGTGTCACCAAATAAAATCTTCTCTGTTCCTTTTATATATATAATGAATATATATATATATATATATATATTCATCATATATAATGAATAAATATAAGTATATATATAGTTTAAACTTTTAAACCCCCAAGTACATATAAATCCCCACAAATATTCAGATATTATTTAGCCAGACAAAAAAAGTATAACCAAACAGCACTGTAACAGTCTGTTCCATGGAAAACATCATTGGGTGGAAGCTATTTCTCAGCATATGGTTCACTGAGTTTAAACTTGTGTTATAGATATTGTTTTATACAGTACTTTTTGACAGTTAAACAATTCAATTTTCATTCAGTAAATGGGATTTTTTTTTACAGTATCCATTAGGTGCATCCTTAGTTTGAATGTTCAGTGTCTTACTCTGCTTTGGATTATCTTGTTTTCTTGACAGAGAGCAAAACACAAAGTGCTTGGGCTTTGACTCTTGCAGGTGAGTCTCTTCAACTCATACACTAACACAGAGAATGTCACCTGTCTGTTTACTTATGTATTTATTTGTTTATTTATTTATTAGGACTCCTCCTGTTCATGTCTGCTATTTTGAGCCCACAGACTGTTAAATCTTTAACCAAGAACATTGAGAGGAAGTAAACCAGTGTCTCCACCAATAAGAGGAGGAGTTATGACATCAGTCACAGGAAGTAGACATATAGCTCTGCCCTTAGGGAAACAGAGTCATTGAAAAGCAGGAAGAGGAGGAGCTGTGACACCCATCACAAGAAAAAAAAAAAAAATGACCGAGTGGAAGAATAAGCAGTGACACTTGCCCCATGATGTGGAACAGTGTCATCAGCAATATGATTTGGGTGGGCGGAACCACCCACAGGAAGAGTACCAATGAGATCACGGAGAGGAGTGTGACATCACAAAAAGTTCAATAAATGACAGCCACTTCTGAGATGATTCTCCAGAAGATTCTGTTCTCCATCAATTCCATCCACAGGAGGTGGATTTTCGATACTGTGCCACCACAAACCTGGATTTGACTCTTTCCCTCACCCATGACATCACATTGTTTCATTGGTTGGGTGATGCTAGGGTGTAGGGGCGGAGCTATATAGAGAGAGGAGCAGGGCAGATCCTCTCTTTCCCTGCACGTGATTACGTCAGCCAGGGAGAAATGTTTATCCCCCTTTACCAAAGAAAAACAAATAAAACAAATCCATTCACATATATAATTATATATACTGTTTTATACACACTCTTCCAATCACAAAAGTATAAAAAATAAAATGTTTTATATAGTAATGGGCCCCATCTCTGCTCTCTCTCTCTCTCTCTCTCTCTCTCTCTCTCTCTCCCTGTGTCTATCTGCTCCCAGGTGGAAACGTAATCGTTCTGAATGTGAAGCTTGTGTTTGGGTCTGATGCCAGTGTGACAGCACACACATGCGCGCACACACACACACACACACACACACACACAGACACAAATGTGCACGCTCGTAGGCACGCGCACATGCACGCACACACACACACACACACACACACACACACACACACACACACAAGCACAAACAGCATGCTTCCCATCTTCATTCGTCAGTCTCAGAACACACACTCTTCTTCTTTTTTTTTTTCCTTCTTCACTTTCTGTTGTTTTTCTCATAGCTACTTCTCCTCTCTCTGATGCTTTCCTCTGTGATGTCCTTTGTTACTGAGTACCATGTTTTCTCTCTGTATTTACTGAAAAGAGAAAAAAAAGACAATAGAGGTGTCATGTCAGAAAAAAAAGTCTGATACACAGATAACTGTAATGGAAGTGTAATAAGTCAAACAAATATGATAATAATATGACTAAAGTTTCCAAAAACTCTGATTCTCTTTGCAGTGTATACAACTACAATACAGTTCTAAATGAAATGTGCTTGACATTTTGAATTGCTTCAATTATTACTTTGACTTACTATTTCTCTGTAATATCTCTGTGATGTACCCCCCCCCCAATTTTTCTGTCCTCATTTTATTGGCATTTTCAACCACTACACACCACAGATGCCTGCAAAGTACACAACATAGACTGGAGGAAGAATGATGGATGCATGTCAGATATCCATTTGCTTTTCCAGTTGGTGAGGAAGGACAGAGCTGGAGTCAAGGTAGGGAAGCCAATCTTTGTTCCTTTTGGATTTATCAAACAGAATAAGTCAGGAGCTGAAGCTGAAGTCCCAGTGCTTCACTCCTCCTCCTCCCAGAGTGTGTGAGTGCGTGTGTGTGTGTGTGGGTGTGGGTGGGGGGGTATGAGCTCAGAGAGACACAGTCTGGTGATGGGGGCATGCGGGGTTGAAAGTTCTGTCAGAAACCAAACATCTTCACTTACATGAAAGGGCAGGTGACAGAGGTAAAGAGAGAGAGAGTGAAAAAGAAGAGGAAGAAGAAGAAGCACGAAAAGAAGAAGAAGAAGAGGCAGAAGAAGAAGGAGAGAGAGAGAGAGAGAGAGAGAGAGAGAGAGAGAGACTGAAAGAAGGAGAGAAAGAATGAGAAAGAAAGCGAAGGGAAGAAACAGTGGAAGATGTGGATGGATGTGTGTCCCAGCTGAACTACTGTCATGACTTGAGAGATTTTCACATAGCAGCTTTGTGGTCTTCTCTCCCCTTCTCCATCTCTCTGTCTTCTGTTCATCTGCAGTGAAGGTACTGGTCCACATAAGCTCTCAGAGCTCTCCTGTGTGGACCCTTAATTCATAATTCATAAATAACTCTATTGTGAAATGGGTCACAATGGTTCCTACCCAAACTGACAGAGAGATAGCCTGGAAAAGCCTTACAAATCCATACATCATCCTGAGAGCTGAAAGTCCCGGAGAGGAGAACACGCCAAACAGGACTGTGTTTATCCCTACACACACACACACACACACGCATACGCACACAAGCCACCGAGTGGAGACTAATATGCATAATCATAATTGACAGTCTGTATTTCTATAGAGACGGTTCATAAGCACCCAATCAATATCTTCCCTGTGTATAGAATAGCAAGTGCATTCTTAATCATGGTTTAATGGTCATTTTAAAAGAATGTAGAGACAGATTTAGTTAATTTGTCAAAATCAAATGATATCAATCTGAACTAGTATAATGATAATTAATTGTAAGATGACAGTAAGGGTTAAATGCAAACAAGAACAAACAAACAAAAAACCCCATGAATAAAAAAAGTTGTTTGCTTAGACTTTGCACACCGTTCTCTTAAAAAAAGCACCCAAAGCTATCTCTAGATAATGGTATATCTTTTCAAACCCACTTCACATTTTCCAGAATTTTAGGCATCTCAGTTGAAAATGAAAAAAAAAAAAAGATTTAGACTTTTCCAAATCATTCATGTGAACATGCAAAAAGAAGATGCTCTTATGACACCTTTATTCTGACATTTAAAAACAATCAGAGATTACTTAGATATGTCACATATATTAACATCCAACTTATTCCTGATGAACAAAACTAAAAAGCAAAGTAATATACAGCAGTACTAATTAAACATATTAAAGCAAATATATTCACACACCTTTTTTTTGGACAGAAAACCTTAAGAAATTACATACAATTCATAGAATACCTTTGAGCGGGTTTTCAAATACACATATAGATAGAACCACAGGGATATAATAACATAGAAAACAGCTAAATAGAGAATCGGCAATATTGTGTGTATTTACATGTTCATCTATTTACAAGTCATGTAACTTTTTTGCTTTGTTTCTTTTAGTTTTTTTTTTCCCTCTAAAAATGACTCTAGTAAACAGAAATGCCTGCTAGGAAGGTCTTTAAAAAGAGCCTTTAGTTTTTGTTTTCCATCAGTAACTGAGTAATATACTTATATTTAGTGCTGATGTGTAATTTGACAATAACTACATGTCAATAACTCACATTTATGTCTGAAGCTGTACAGTACGCACCTAGATAGTTGTAATTTGAAATGATATGGATTTTCTATGAACAAATGAAAGAAATTAATTATGCAAAATGATATACAGTCAACCTGGTAGCTGGTTTTTTTTTTATGAAGTTTAACACTTGGAACAGGTTGACGTAAACATTAACTAAACATTTACAGCATTATACAGCAATCATTTATCATTGCATTTACCATGGTCAGGTCATTTACAGCCTAAATAAGATGAAAATACTGGCTATGACATAAAGTTATGGTTAACACACACACACACACACACACGCACACACGCGCGCGCGCACACACACACATACGCGCACACACAGAGCATGGCACACTGGCACACCATTTCTGAGGACTTTATCAATTGGAACCAATGAATATGACAGCATCAGAAGACATCTGTTTGTACATTCAACTGTAGATGACTTGTGTGAAAAGAAAAAAAAAAAAGGAAAACAAAAGAAAAGAAAACAAAAGTAAACAAAAGAAAACGGGCCACCAGATTGTAGTGGCTTTGTCATGAAAATAAAAACCACTGACTTGTTCTGGCAACTAGTGCATAGGCCCGTTCTTGTCATCTTCTATGCCAAATCAACTTCAGAGATGCCAAGTGTGCTCTCTCTAAATTGTCTTCCTCTATATCTAACATCGATATTAGCCTTGTTCTAAGATCAGTCAAATATATTATAGAACAGAGGGCGTTCTAACACTAAAGCTGGTGAGACACTAATTACCCAGTTAAAGTTTTTTTTGGGAAATTAACTTCAGTGTAAAAGTTGCAGTTTGACAAAGAAATGAAAAAGCTTGTGAGCGACAGCTGTAGTGGATGGTGTCTTTAACAACTCCAAAGCAAAACAACAGAGAAACTCCACCTAAATGAGACATACTTTGACCGGGAGAGTTGGGGAAAACTTCACTGTACAATGTGTGTGTGTGATGTGTGTGTGTGTGTGTGTGTGATGTGTGTGTGGTGTGTGTGTGTGTGTGTGTGTGTGGTGGTCTTACCTGTCACTATAGGCAGTTGCCATGGCAGGCTGAGCATATCTGTTAAGTCTAGTTCTCAACTTTCTTTCTTTTTTCCTCCCCTCTAAAACTTAAGCTAACCGAGTATTCTGTTACCTATTAAACCATAAAAAAACTCAAATTACAATGCTGGTTTAGTTGTGTAGTTGTGTTTAGTTTTGTTGTATTTTATAACTGCTGAATATGTAGTTAAGTGGGCAAAATCAGGAGTCTATATTTACAGTTTTCTTGTTAAAAAAAAAGAAAAAGATTTTCTCTTAAGACACTTGTGATGAACGTCTCAGAAAACATCACAAATAGGAGAGTTTAACTCCCGGCAATTAGAACCCTCCAGAATTAAACGTTCTCCCTAGTTATATCAGATATGATATCATGTAGATGTGTAGTCTTTGGCAGAGATCCCTGGTCTTGTAACAGAAATGCTGAGTATTTATCTGAAATGATTTTGAAACATGAGAGGAGTGTGTGTTTGTGAACTCCGATGGATTGACTCCCTCATCAAGTCAACTCTATGCTCTAATTGGGTCTATCTGAGAAAATTGTGTATTTCTCACTCTCTCTATCACACACACACACACACACACACACACACACATGCACACACACACCCCAACGGTTCTCTAAAAGATCTTAAACTCATTAAGCCATGGGTTGATAAAGTGTGAAGTGATTTATAAAAGTGATGACTGGTGAGTGTCGACTAGGACCTGGCTCTTCCTTTCTGAGGTAAGACATTGTGTGCAATACTGAGAGAAGGGGGAGATGAGGTGACAAGATGCATAGACTCTGTGTTTCTCTGGCTGGTGGGCATAACTCGGCTCTTTTACAAGCTTTAAATGTATGTTAACATCCTATTCGACTGAATCAGTAAATCATTACTCACAAATATGACAGAGGAGCAAAGATGATTATGAAGAACAAAATTTCAAATTTGCTAGCAGCATCATTTCCTGCACACTTTTGACTCTGAGTTAGTGTCGTTTGTGAAATACCTTCGGTTAGCAGACACGACCCAAAAAACAACGAGTAGACATACACTTAACATTCTCTGTTCCCAACTCTCAATGGTTCTGATTCCAGAAGTGAGTTTTGGAACACAGAATTATAATTCAAACACAGCTTGAGTGAGCACCTTAACATTCTATTTTCATCTCGTCCTACAGAACAGAACAAAAAACAGCGATGCTGGCAGCAGATAGCGAGCGGAGAATTGGTGAGTTATATAAAGAAAAATCACTTACATTTGTTTTAGAGATGAAAACATGAATTTGAATTTTTTTTTTTCCCGAGCATGAACGAGAATAATTTAGGACATAAATTTAAAATATGCATAGAACTGGAAGACAGTTTCTGCAAACCCCCCCCCCTCCCAAAAAAAAAAGAAAAAGAAGAAGAAAAAAAAAGATTTTACTCATATAAAACCACCTGCACCTCACCAGAATCTCACTCCACCAACTGCAGTCAAAGAAACAAAACTATACTAATCAGAAAATGGGCCCTTAGACAATGAGGTTTTTTTTCCCAGAATGACAAAACTAGACACATTATTTATGTACAACCTCCTCCCGAAACATGACTGAGACAGCATGAGTAACAAAAGCATTACAGAAGACATTCAGATACTTGTAGACATCGGTTTGAAGGAAGGGTCAATACTGAGACCTGGAAGCCTTTCTTTTGAAATTATACTCCATGTAGGATGAGGTGTTTGCTTGTTGTTGTTTTTTTTTTCTGTGATTTTTTTTTGTTTGTTTGCTTGTTTGTTTGTTTGTTTGTCGGGTGGTGGGGGTAGGGTGGGGTGGGGTTGGGGTAGGGTAATGTCTCTCTGTCTTTCTCTTTCTTTCTCTCTCTCTTTCTTTCTCCCTCTCCCTCGCTTTCTCTCCCTCTCTCTTTTTAGTAGGGAGTGAAGCGATTGTACCCTCCTCTGTATAGGCTAGCCTGCAACATCAAAGATGAAAAAAGGACTGATCAGTTTCATAGTGACAGCCGCTATCCTCTTTTCCCACACAAATTTCCTTCCCCTCTCCCTTTCAAGAGCTTCAGCTCAAAGCCACAGGAGACACTGGGCTGAGTGGCCGGAAACAGTGCTGATCTGCATTAAGGTTATAGGTTGTGTAATCCCAGGAGACTAACACTGTGGTGTGGATCTGTGTGTGTGTGTGTGTTGCTGGACTTACTGTATATGTGTGCATTTCAGTGACTGTATATGAAAACGTGTGTGTGTGGGTGCCTATACATGCTTGTACATGTATGCGTGTGCTCTTCAGTTTCAATATGTAGGCACGATCACTTGTGTGATTTTATATGTGTGTGTGTGTGTGTGTGTGTGTGTGTGGTTTGCGTGCGTATTTGTGTGTGTTTGTGCGAATTTAGGCTGAGAGGAGAGAGAAGCTGGCAGTATTCATCTCCTAAAATGCAGAAGTCTGAGAAACACTGAAGTGGAAATGCTAAGTCATAATTAGGAGGAAACCCCTTCTGTTTGTACCAGGTTTACTGATGAGAGCTATGTGGCTGTTTGCCACTTAATTTCATTAGGAAAGAAACTAGAACAAACTCTGCATTTTTCAAGCTTTTTAACTGTGCTCTAAAGACACTGCTGAGGCATAGCAAAGGCTCCAACAATGACACAGATCAAACCAAACGCGAGTCGAGTTCAAAGGAACTTAATGATTATTCTCTTTCAAGTCTGACTAAGGGAGCCTCTCCTTGCTGGCTATGCATTGTAAAAAACAGGCTCCGCTAGCCGGTGTGAGATACACACACATGCATGCAAACACTCACAGAGTGAGCTGCCGCTTGGCTAGAGTCCGAGGGCTAAGTTTTGAAACCTTCAAAGACTAATTTCCCCTAATTTTAGGTAACCCTCTTGCTTGGGTGAAACTTTCATCAGTGTGGAAGCCATTTGCAATTTCTGCATGCTTGAAATCAGCAAAGAGAATTTTACGCAACCTCGGAGGAACTAATTATTGAATGGCTTTTAAATGCAAAAAACATTCTCCTCTCCTTCTGAAACCATTAATCAAATATGATTAAAGAATTAGGAACCCTGTGCTACTGAATCTATTTGATGTTTCTCTGCATTGCAAAAATCTTCAAGTATCTGGATCGTTTATATATTACCAGGTTTTCGAATCTCATAAAGTTAATGCCAGCCCCTTGCACCAGCCTAACATGCACACACACACACACACACACACACACACACACACAAACTCAGTCTTTTAGGGACCAATTTCATTTCTGTTGTGAGGATTAACGAGCAGAAACTCTTGTGTAGGAACAGGGAAGGAAATTTGTTGGAGGAGAAGAAAGAATAATAAAAAGAAAAAAACGTACAAGCACAGTTTTAATTAAGTAAATGAAGAGTGTAAAAAAGTCTTAATTAATGAAAGCTTTTAGCTAGCAGCTGCACCGGGGAACTGGTTCTTTCGTTCTCTCTTTCTTTCTTTCTTTTTTTTTTTTTTTAAATTCTGTCAGCGTTCTGTGGCTGAAAAATCGCATGCATGCCAGAATGGTAAATCGGAGTCATTTGTCAGTTGGAGAGCGTCGTTCCTGATTAGCCTTATGGCCAGAGGAGGTGGGTAAGAAGACCCCCAAAACCTCCATCTTTCTGTCCGGGCTAAATGTCCCACGGCACACACTGCTGCATGCGTTTGGATCCTTGTTAATCTTTTGATAAAAAAAAATTGTTGGGTCAAACCCATCATGCCCCATCAGACCCTCCCCTACACCCATCCTCACCCCTCAACCCCTCCCCTCCAAAAAAAGGAGAGGGAATCTCTTCACTGTTTGAACAGATCATCAGTTTTCATCTTTGATGTTAGCTGCAAGAGCTAGCTAAAAACAAACATTAACCGACTGAACTTGTCCTTTATATGAGTGTGTGCGTGTGTGTGTGTGTGCGTGTGCGTGTGTGTGTGTGTGCAGGAGCTGGTTCAGCTAGGTGGAAATCTTTAGCATGAAGAAAGTCGGTGGCCTTTCCCAAAATGAGCATGATATAATATTATCAGTAAGTTAGGTCAGTCTCTGCTTCTGTGCATGGAGCTGAAGTCAACTCAACATTATGCCATACTGTATTTAAATGAGATAAAAAACAAACCTTATTGCAACCTCTTTACACGATCTCTTGGAGATACTGCAGTACCAGTTTTAACTACTAGGTTGTGCTAACTAGCTTAAATCACACAAAACTCACCATCGTTTTTCTCATGCTACTCTAAAGCAAACAATACGTGTGTTTTACTAGGGTGTTGGCACGAGTGTTGTCCTGAGAGTCCTGAGTGTTTGTGTGATTATGTATGCATTTGTTCATCATTATGATACATGAGATGTGCTTAAGAGAGAAGGCAATGGACTTACCAAAGTCCCCACACTGTACGTTGCAGCCGGGCCAATTGAATGGTGGTATGGATCTGCTGTTGCATAGACTCTCCCATAGCTGTGATAGGACAGATACAGATCAATAACTTGTTAGATGACATATGAAGCTGGGTCAGCTATAGATAACAGTCACATGGAGAAGACAATGACATGACTTCAGTTTGGCTTCCTGTTTGGTGCTAAGTTGCTGAATACATTTCATGACGGTATAAACCAGAGCAAAGCGACAAGGTTTGTGTATCACGCCCTGAAAATTGAATTCTTGGGGTTCTACTGTCTCCTTGATGAGGTGTCTCTTAACTTGAAAGAGGGAGTAGGAAGAAGAGAGAGAGAGAGAGAGAGAGAGAGAGAGAGAGAGAGAGAGAAATGGAGGATGGGAGAAAGAGTGAGAGAGAAAAAGAGAAAAGGACATAAGAGAGACTCAAAAAAGAGAGGGGGGAGGCAGAAAAAAGACAGAAAAAAGAGAGGGAAAAAGGGAGAGAGAAGAAAGAGAAGGGTTGAGAAAGAGAGAGAGAGAGAGAGAGAGAGAGAAGAGAAGGAGACCTGTGAGAGGACAGAGTCCATGCTCCCTCTCTCTCTCTCTCTCTCTTTCTCTCTCTTTCGTTGTTTACTCCAACTGCACAGTATGCTCACACCCCTTTCTTTTCATTGTTGGTGGTTCAGAACTAATCCCTCCAATTTCCTTCACAGACAGGACAAGACCTGTCTCTCTTATTTATTTATTTATTTATTTACTTACTGCACTTCGCTTATTCCTCCGTTTCCATATGCTTTTTTTTTTAGCCTTCAATGCCCGCTTGCAAATAAGGGTCTGCATGGAGCAGATAAGACCCTCGCAGCCAAGGGCCGGGGGCACCAAATCAAGCAAGAATAAAAAAAAAAAGAAAAAAAAGAAAAAAAAAATTAGCGGAGCAAGGGAGAAATGTCATTTTCCTCCTGAGGAGAGAAGAAAGGACATGCCACAGACATGGTCTCCCGCACGCTCGACGGCAACGCGACGCGGAAAGCGACCGAAAACGTGAAAAAAGTCCTAGCGAATCCCTGTTCCTGAGGTGATGATCAGGCACCTGAGGTTATGAACGCTGGGATATAGTAAAGTGACTGAGTCCTCACAGGTGGGACCGCCCCCCCCCCCCTCCTCTCTTTCTCTCTCTCTCTCTCTATCCCCCCCGAAACATTATTCTTCTGTGGAATAACTGGCTCCCACACACCCCTGTTAAGAACGGTCAGAGAAAAAAAAAACCCTGGCTTGTTTTCTGTCAAACTCAGGACAGTCTCTCTCTGGCTGAATAAGTCCAAGACACTCAGGAGTAATCACGTAGGCTGAACACTTAAGGAGATGTTATGTTTGTTCTCTAAGCAAATGAGCTTAAGTCTCACAAGGTTTTTTTTTTTTTTTTTTTTAAGTGGTCTATTCACAATCTCATCTGGCCTGTTTTGTCTCAACTCCACGGAGAAACCGGTACCAGCACGTCCAATAAAGTGTCAGAGGAACGCCGCTAGCGTTCATTGATTTAAACGGTGAAAAAACGGTTTGTTCAAAAGAAGAAAGAAAAAAAAAGCAAATAAGGATAAGGGCAACACAAAAACAAAACACTAACACCCCCCCCCCCCAAAAAAAAGAAAAAGAAAAAAAAGAATCAGAAAATAAATAGCTGTTGTTGAATTTTGTTATATCTGGGGAAGAGAAATACCAGCATGAGGGAACAGGAGTTAAATCTGTCCTAGAGGGAGGGTGTGTGTGTGTGTGTATGTGTGTGTGTGTGTGTGTGTGTGTGTGTGTGTGTGTGTGTGTGTGAAGGGGGGGGGGTCGAGAAGCGCCGTCCAATTTCTGCTCTCGCCCGGGCAAGCAGTAGAGCTGGTGATTGGAGGCTGTGGCAGTCTCGTGAACGAGCGCTGATAAATCTTGCGTTATCGATGCGATCTTTGCCGCTCTTGGGAAGGGTGTACGTTATCGCAAGTGACACGCTCAATCCTTCGCAGATTAGATTCCCAAACTGACTGACGTCGGAGCTGACAACGGTCCTGAGGAGCGGCATGAATCAGAAAATCGTCGTCCCGCCTGGAATCTGAACGCACACCTGAGACCTGGACGGCTACGTTCAGAACTGATAGAGTCTCTGCTCATCCATCTATCCCTTTTTCTTTCTCTCTCTCTCTCTCTCTCTCTCTCTCCCTTCTCTCTCTCTTTCTCTCTCTCCTTCTCTTTCTCTCTCTCGCTCCCTGAAAGACCTGAGGCCATTCATATATATATAACTGATAAAGCCACTTTCTGTCAGACCCAGTGAGAGTGCTGGGCATACATCCTCTCTTCTCTATTGCCTCCTGTACAACACGCCTGTCTTTTGCTGTAGTGTGACTTCGGGCAGATCTGGCTCCCCTCCTGTTTGAATGAGTGAGCTCCTCTCTCACTGTGATACATCTGTCTTGGCTTTGTGAAATGACTGGTGTTTTCAGAGGGGGAGGAGATTTATCTTTACTCCATACAGCGGTGTATGTGTGTGGATGTGTGTGCGTGCGTGTGTGTGTGTGTGTGTACAGGTCCTCTGTTTTCCCTGTGTTTTCTTTTGTGTGTGTGTGTGTATACAGTCTTCTTATCCCTTGCTGCATATGTGTGTGTATCTGGGTTTACCTGGGTATCTGTGTGTGTGAGTGTGTGTACTTTAGGTTATACAGCACTCAAAGTGACCACAATCTTTCTCTGAGTGTGTGTGGTGCTCTTACCTGTCACTATAGGCTGTGGCTGTGGCAGGCTGAGCATATCTGTAAGCTGTGTAGCCTCCCTGTAGAAAAACACAAGACAAAAGAGAAAGAGAGAGAGAGAGAGAGAGAGAGAGAGAGAGAAAGAGAGAGAGAGAGAGAGAGAGAGAGAGAGAGAGAGAGAGAGGGGGAGAGAGAGAGAGAGAGAGAGAGAGAGAGAGAGAGAGGATATTAGCAATATTAATGACCCATGCTCCTCGTCTCCGTAATGAGCAGGGTTATTAAGTGTGATTACACATGATGAAATGGTGGTAATTCTTGAAAGCTTTGGGAAAACTTGTACAATCGCTTGTCTGCTGATCTGCTGCTCTGATGAATGGAAAGAGGGAAGAGTGAAGGAGACTGAAGTAGAGTCAGGGCGAGAGAGAGAGAGAGAGAGAGAAAGAGAGACAGAGTGAGAGAGAGAAAGAGAGACAGAGTGAGAGGGAGAGAGAGAGAGAGAGAGAGAGAGAGAGAGAGAATAGCGGAGAGTAAAAGTGAGGGAGTTGTCCCGCTGTTAGCTGAATAAAATGAAGGAGAGGATAGAGGAGACAGAGGAGGACAAGCTCATATGAACTTGAATGGGAACTGTGGTGCTGAGGTAAATGTTTTTTGTTTTCTATGGTGGCTGGCACTTGCTTGTGATTCTTTGGATGTCTTTATCAGTTACGGTGCTTTTAGTGCTATTCCAGTGTGTAGCAACCATGAAGGAGAGATTCAAATGAAGAAACAGTTAAAGGTCAATAGGAAACACTCTAGAAAAGAAGAAAAAGAACAGTCAGACCAAGACCATTATGTGAACCTGACTACTGAATGTGTGTGTTTGAGCTTAGCTGAGTAAGCTCTATAATGGCAATACCACTAACAAGGTTCCAACTTCTTTAGACTAATGGATATACAAAGCTGAGGCAGTTTATGGTCAGTCCCAATAGGCAGAGCGGGAGTACATAATCTACACATACACACACACAATCTACACACACACACACACAGATCACATGTGTGTCTTGACCAGACCTATGTAACCCAGGGCCTGAGCTAGTCTGGGTCCAGACTCTATCCTTTCCCTCAGGTCAGGGTTGGGTCCAGGATTGGATGCCTTGGATGTCAGGTGATGTGTAGTCTTATGTTTAACATATTTATCTTTTGCTTGAATCGACGTTGTGCTGTTATGTGAGTTTACTTTCTTTATCTGCTGAACATTACAAAGGTTTCAGAATTAAGTAATGTTTGTTCAGACATTATGGTATAATTAATATAGCCTTATATATTTAGTCAGGCCCTTTCTTATCAAGTTAAAGTTAAGAAATTAGGCCCCTGGTTTTAAAATAATACTCTTCAAGTAGAGGAACATTTTCAGTTTATGAACAGTTTTTCTGTTCATGTTACAATTAGGCAAATTTTTGGACAATAAACTATTCTTGTTTCAAACTGATCTTTTATTGGGTCAGCTTTTTCATGTACAATAGTTCTCAGTCTGACACCTGAAAATTGGTCAATTATCAGCCACTAAAATGGGTTGAGAATGTATCAAGTCTAAAACTAGTTGTGTTCCGTTCTGGTCTATATTTAATTTACACTGGTCTGAGGACCAGGACATCTTAAATTAAACCTGTAGCCTTCACATCCTTCACTCTTTCGTTTCTTTTATTGAGTCAAATGCAGTCAGGTGAACTGAGCGGAAGATTCTAAATCTGTTTCACTCGATATAGAACAAATTACACATATACTGAACTGTCGCAAAATCAAACACTACGCATTCCAACATTTCTTTAAGGTTCCACTTTAACTCGAACCACTTTACTGCAACACGTACAAGCCGAACGCATCATCGTGGCCACCACCAGAGGGAGCTCTTTCCCACAGACAAGAGCCAAATAACCCTTCAGGTGAGGTGTTGCCTGACCGGCTTTGATTCCCCAAACCCGATCCACGGGCTGAAGAGAACAGAGTGGGTGTTTGGTAGAAAAGGAGGGGGGAGGAGCGATGGTTCGTGACATGATGGGCACAAGGAGAGGAGTGTGTGAGAACACTAATGCGATAACAATCCCCAAATCTTCAGAGTGCTCCACTACATAATTGAAGAGCTCCATTTTCTCTTCTTGTGCTGTCAAGTTCCATAAACTGACAGAGAGAGAGAGAGAGAGAGGGAGAGAGGGAGAGAGAACGAGAGATAGAGGGAGAGAGAGAGAGAGAGAGAGAGAGAGAGAGGGAGAGTGAGAGAGAGAGAGAATGAGTGAATGAATGAAATATAACAGAAAGAAAGAATTTTGGGCAGGCGTGTCACGTTTGCTCCATAGTCTGATTTCACAGCAAGAAAGTTCCAGACAGCTGCCTAAGAATTCTGCTCCTCTAACATTCTCCACGCTGGCAGATATGGAGTGTTCTCATTATTCAAATCAGGACAATAAATATGTAAATTCAGATTTTCACTTTAATGTCCATTTAGGGCATGGCGGAGAGATCAAACAGCGAATATGATTGGATGACCCGTGGACGAGAGTTGGGTAAAATCAGGTCAGGGGGCGAGCGGTGACCTCTGAGATCATGTGACTCATCTTGCTTTTCATGGGGGGGGAAAAGGGTGGGGGGAGGGGGGGGTGCTTCCTTTGGGACGTCCGTGCAGTGGGCTTGTGTTGATTACAGCTCCAGCCCGAACAAACACAGCACTATAAATCAGTGTGACAGC